>NC_091122.1:50447475-50592475 GCF_040183065.1 Periplaneta americana
CATTCATTTTTTTTATATGCTACTATAGCGTTTATTTGTAGAAATATTTTATCCACCCAACTGTTTCTCAAATCATTCGTTGCCTGACACTAACGCAATATGCATTGCGTCTTCAGCTAGTCCACACAAAGGACATTTATCCTTCTCTACGTTCCCTCTCTTATTCTTGAGTCTCCAGACACCTAATCTCCACCATGCCATTCCCGTTCTCCCTTCCCTTGAATTTAGACCAACATATTCTTCCTGTTCCCAAAACTGCTTCACCTCCCTATAGTATTTTAGTGATCCTAGGTCTTTAATATTACTAAAAATATCTTGTCTCGAAATTGCGTTTGCCCTCTCTTTTACTATTCTTCCAAAAGTTTTCGTGTTTATAGACCCTAGTTCTCTCCATAGCCAATTTAGACCTACTCTGTTTATTTCTCGTTCCAGCTCCTTCAGGCAATTCGATTTCCAATTAGCGACTTTCATACAAAATATACATGTTTTCATAACTGCCGAATCATTCCTACACAGAATATTACCTAAATAATATTTGATTTTTCTTTCTAGAATAATTCCCAGACTCGAATCGGTTCCCATCTCTAGTAACGCTGCCAGGTTAGAAGCATTCTCCGGTATTCCTAGAAATTTTTTACACATTTTGGCTCTTACTTTATCGATGTTTCTGCTGGATAGCCTACTACCCCAGATCTCAATATTATATAATATATTTGATTCTACTAGTGCATTATAGATGTTGACAAAATTCTTCACCCCAATATTCTGCCATTTATTTAGGCATCTGTCTACTGCTTGGAGTGCATTTTTTCCTTTATTCCGTGCCAATTCATTTTGCAACTTCCAACTTCCCCTACTGTGTATTACGTATTATTAAATTTGAAATTCGAAAAAAATGTAGAGAGATTAAATTGCACACCATGAGACAATTGCTACGGAAAAACAAACAGAAGTAGGAATGACTGCTGACTGTAACGTGTATTTTTTTTTCTAGACAATCATGAGGAACAATGAATTCTTATGCTTTCATAAAGCATTGATAATATAATAAGGAAATCTTGACTGTATTTAATGAGTGTGATGCACGTGCTCTTCAAAATCGGACCGTGTATCTTATCAAGTTTTGATTACAGAAGGCATGCGAAATCTCCGCTGTATAGGTGGATGTACAGTATGACTGAATAGTTATTTCGGAACACTTTAGAAAATGGAAAGGTTCCGGAAAATCAATAAATGATCGGACGGCTCCCTTCTGAAACAAGTTGTTCTGGACAGACAGGAAAGTGATTTGGGGCATTACATTCTTCTCCGAATAGACTACAGTTCCATGCGTTCTTTCTTACTGAATGTTGGGTTCGAGTCAGACTATTCTTTTTAGCATTACTTCCAGAATCTCTGAACAACTCTGAAATCCATATAAGTAACATAAATATGATACTACGTCGTCATATTGAAAAACAAATAACTTAAATGACAATCATAATACATTCTTTGTCTGTAGGGTTTATTTGCTTTTTATTCCCACCTCTTGCTACGCAGTGCTATCCAATTTTATACCTGTATGGAATTAGCCTACAATTTATTAGTTTCTGTACTAGACGTAAGTGCAAGTTAAAGCTAATATAAATTGAAATAGATATAGGATGGAAAATGAGGTATTAAATGTATATTTATTGCGTATAATAGCTATTCGTGTACCTATATGTTAATTGTAATTTATTAAGTTCATATACTTTTTGTGAACCATTATTAATAAATATCCATATATTAGTTTTTGCAAAATATGGAAGAATGCTGAAAGAATTACTGTAACAAGTTATAGGTTATGTTTCGTACTTAGTGTTACTGTAAAAATTTAGCCATTTTTATTTATTTCTTTTCGAATTTAAGTATCCTTTAGATCAAGAATACACATACATTTTCCAAATCTTAAGATCTATATTTTGTTTTAAAATAATGTACAGTACAAACGTTTTCAATGTCAATAGGAAGATTCGGTGAAAGGTGGTATTTGGCGACACAAATCACAGAATTCGTCATGGAATTCCCTAACATCCGTTCTACAGATAGAAAAAACTTCAGAAATAAACCCCAACAGTCAGTCAGTCAGTCAGTCAGGTCAGTCAGTCAGTCAGTCAGTCAGTCAGTCAGTCAGTCAGTCAGTCAGTCAGTCAGTCAGGTCAGTCAGTCAGTCAGTCAGTCAGTCAGTCAGTCAGTCAGTCAGTCAGTCAGTCAGTCAGTCAGTCAGTCACATTCTAAATAGTTCGCTTTGTCGCTTCAATCATGTTTCTTTTTCCTTTGCTGTTCTTTTAAATGTTTTATAGTTGTTTCACTCTATTCTACTGAGCATATCTTTGCTCCCGTTCACCATTCCTTCCTGTGCATCCCTCAGTAGGCAGTTTCTTCTCAGCCATAGACCCAGTCAATCACTTTTTCTCTTCCTGGTCAGGGTCAGCATTATTCTTTCTTCATTTCTACAGGATTACCAAATCTAAACGCTTAATCCTCACTATTTCTTAAAAAAAATCAGGAACTTTTTTTTCCTGTATGTTCGAATCTTTTTTTTTTTGTGAACTACTTAGTGACAACTACTACTTGTCTTTGAAACCGCTTCTACTTTGTTCTTATAATTTGCCGATAAAGCGTTGAAATTAAGCCAGGTGAAAATTCTATTTTATATAATTTTTAAACTAGAGACTTGATTTTTTTGTACAGATACTCCTATTGAGGTGCTTAAGTTTTATGTTTAATAATTAATTAAATATAATAATAATAATAATAATAATAATAATAATAATTTGCTTATTTTCAAAACTTCCATCTCCTTCAAATTTTTAAGCATCATGTCTGAATTTTTTTACAATACCTTTGATATCCTTAGAATGTTACTATGTTCTCAGGTGTTTTAATTTTACTTTGTAAAAATAGGAAAACAAATTAAACCCATTGATATTCAAATTTACAGAGAGTAAGCACACATTTTACTTCTTTATTAAAATTATTATCTTTCAAAAAATGCCAACATAAATTTGTTAAGTAACGTTAAAGAAAATGGAGTAAAAATTTCACCTTTCTAGCATAAAATCTTTGGAATGCAGAGAAGTAAGCAAAAAAAAAAAGTACTGGAAATGAGTTTAAAAGTTCGGATGCATTTTAAACTTAAAGATGGTGTAATTAATAACAAGCGCCATAAGGTTCTAAAACTTTGTCAAAGCGTAAAGTGTGTGTGTGTGTGTGTGACTAACGCTACCCACTTCACTTGCGTGATTCAGGTTCCGCATACTGCAGACAGAAGGCAGGACTGTGACCCATTTTCAAATTGCACACCACTTCGGCGGGCCACGTCATGCATGAAGTATATCTGTGAAGAGTTATGTCGTGTATTAGGGTGAGTGTATGTTAAGTGTTCGTGTAAGTGTAGTGTAGAGAATGGTTGAGGATGATGATGGTGAGGAAGGGAGAAGGGGAAACCCGGTGCCGGCACGTAGGCTACTCCTGTCGAATGCACCAAGGGGGCCGCCAGACTTAACGTCCCCATCCGACGGACGAATCACTATCAACAGTGACATATGCTTTCTCTTTATATGCACTGCGGAGAGATTTGGGATTTAACCCAGGCATATTAGTGCACAATTTAGTGATTAGAAGTTGTGCCCATCTCTCCTAGTCCCGAGGTAGAAGTTTTACAAGAAAATTTCTGACCCCGCCGGGAATCGAACGCGGGTCGGCTAGTCTGGAGGCAGACACGCTACCACAGGGCTAACTCGGCGGACTTCAAAGCGTAAAGACATCAAAACTTCATTTTCTAAGAGTAAGTATATGTAAAACAGATGATGTCTGACCAAAAATTACCAAATTTTTATTCCTCTTGTTCCTTAAAAATAAATATAAGTATACTGTACATTGTACGTAAATTTTGTATTTCATAAATACAACAGACCTGCATAGTATTATTTTCAAATTTTATTACAAAAATTCTGTTACACAACTGATAAGTTAAACCGGTTTTCCGTTCATAGAGGTTCCGTTGACGGAGGTTTTACTGTATGTGGATGTTTAGGTGGCAACAAATCAGTAACGGTTTTTTATTATTATAATGTCGACTGTGCTTTTATTATTATTATTATTATTATTATTATTATTATTATTATTGTCCCGCGCCGTGGTGTCGTGGCCTAAGGCATCCTGCCTGGGACTCGCGTTACGGAATGCGCGCTGGATCGAGTCCTCATGGGGGAAAAAATTTTCTCATGAAATTTCGGCCAGTGTATGGGACCGGTGCCCATGCAGCATCGTGATGCACTTGGAGAGCTACGATAGGTAGCGAAATCCGGTTGCGAATGCCAGCTATAACGGCTGGGAGGATCATCGTGCTAACCACACGATACCTCCATTCTGGTTGGATGTTCGTCCACCTCTGCTTCGGCATGTGGGCGTGAGGCCAGCAGCCGGCTGGTCGGTCTAGGCCCTTCACGGGCTGTAGCGCCACGGGTAGGGCCTATATAAAAAAAAGACGATTTTTGCCCAAAAATCACCAAATTTTTATCCATCCTGTTCCTTAAAAAGAAATATAAGTTTACTGTACATCGTACGTAAATTGTGTATTTCATAAATACAACAGGCCTGCATAGTATCATTTTCAAATTTTATTAAAAAAATTCAGTGACACGACTGATAGGTTAAACCGGTTTTCCATTGATACAGGTTCCGTTGACGGAGGTTTTACTGTATTTGGATGTTTAAGTAGCAACAGATCAGTAACGGTTTTTTTATTATTTTAATGTCGACTGTGCTTTCATTATTATTATTATTATTATTATTATTATTATTATTATTATTATTAAACCGAACAGTTCCATAAAAATCTTTTCTATTCCCTGCAATGGTGTGTTCGTCTGCCCAGAAAATTCAGAGGTGACCTTTGAAAATGTTAACAGCTACTCTGAAGTTAAGCCCGGAAGAAATGCTGTAAACAGTGTCTACTGCACTGTCCTGCCACTATCTTTCTAATCTGTGATTACCAGCAAATTAATTGCAGCGATAAAAGGCATTAATTACTAACTGCTCTACCGTTTACCGGGACTGTACATGCAACAAAGAAATTCGCAATTATCCTACAGCACACCTCGTGTTTCTTACACACAGTTGTAAATTTACTAGTGGTGTCATCCAATTGCTAGAACAAATTTGGTCGCACTCATCAAATAGACCCACGCTCAAGTTCAATGATTGAAAGTCTCCCGCTAACATCTCGTCTTTGAAGGCGAACACTGTAACACTTTCATTAAATGTCACGTCATAGTTGGCTGCAATCCAATTCCTTAAAGTCGCGGCTTCGGTAGAGTAAAATTCTTTCAATATTTAGTATTTTTCTTTTGGATCTCCTTCAAAGCTTCTTATTACTAGGATCCTCTAAGAAAATTACCTTTTGACATACACAACCATCGAGGTTTTATAATTAAGTACTCACTAACTCTGCCCGATAAGGAAAAAGAATGTTTGCTGAGAATTTCCAAGGTGTAAAAGTTCCTAATTGCCCTACAGTGCATCATCATGTTAGAAAATTGAGAAAGTGGAGGTGTACAAAACAAGAAGAGCAGAAAAAAATGTTTTGTCCAAGAGACTCAAGGCGATGTAACACTTCATGTAGAACGTTTTTATATTTTTTATATTTTATTTTTACTTTTATGTAATAATAGGGATATTCTGAACTAGCACCAACAGATAGCGCGCGTGTACTTTGAGGGATGCGCTTTGCGTGTGCATTTGTTTTCCGGTATATAAACATTGAGAATTAAATTCTCTTAAAAACAACTCAAAATGCCAAATTTTTGTTGTGTTCCTATATGTGAAAACCAGAGAAAGCTTTTTGTCTTTATTCAGATCCCGAGATATTGTCAATATATGCTTTAAACCATAAAAGAAAACTAATTAACCTTCCTATTATGTTCGAAACTTTGTCACACATGTTGTGAATGGGTCAGTTTCACCCAGGATTTGAAAAATGGATATAATAGTAAAACATCTACTTTAATTTATGTGTTGGTTCATAAAAAGCAATTAATGTCTTATTTTCCAATGTGTGAACACAAAATAATTACCAATTTAGTCTATGCAAATGTTGCATTGGGCCTAAAATGTCTGCATGATCCTGGCAGAGAAATGCTTTGCATCTATTGCATTTTTGACAGTCTTTGGTCTTTCTTCGGTCTACATTCCTTTTTGTTGCACATTCTCCTGAACTCGTTCCTGGAACATTTTTCAAACTTAGTTTTATCTTCTGAAGCAGGCTTCTTGTCTCCTTTTTTTTTTTTTTTTTTCTTGTGTTAATTGTAGGCCTAGTCCAGTTCCTTCAGGAACAATCTTCGTCTATACAATTTATTTGGATTGTACTCGCATGAGCATATAATACATACGCATTTATTCCTTCAATATAGAGTACATTATAAAACACAATCAGACCATCTTTTGGTACTGTACTCCTTTTGCAAGAGTAGGTAGTGGCACGTTTATGTGTGGTGACAATTCCTCCCTTCGTTTTGTTGTAATGTAATGATTTCAGGCTTTCTGTGCTCTTCTGAAGATTTACTGCAGTCGTGATGCACTGTGGACAGCAAAATCACTGATTTATTCTTCTAAGACACATACGACACCATAGTTACGTCGGGCTGAAATCCTAAAATGCTTGGACACCCTGGTCTCGTACAGTTTAGCTGCATATCTTATGTTTTGCTTTTTCTCAGAGTTCTGACTAACGTTAGATTGCTCTTGAGAAGTTCCTCGGCCAAAATATAATAATCCGTGGTGCTACAGCCCACGAAGAGCCAAGACCGACCAACAGGCTGCTGGTCTCATGGCCACATGCCGAAGCAGAGGTGGACGATCATCCAACCAGAATGGAGGTATCGTGTGGTTAGCACGATGATCCCCCCAGCCGTTATAGCTGGTTTGCGTAACCGGATTTCGTTACCTATCGTAGCTCCCCAAGTGCATCACGATGCTGGATGGGCACCGGTCCCATACACTGGCCGAAATTTCGTGAGAAAATTTCTTCCCCCATGAGGACTCGAACCAGCGCGCATTCTGTAACGCGAGTCCTAGGCAGGATGCCTTAGACCACGACGCCAATGTGTGGGAAGGGCCAAAATATAGTCGGTGAAAAAAATTGTCCGTGGTGATGTTTCGATCAGTCTTTTCAATGCTACCAACATTTCTGCCTTGGTTTGTTTCTCGTGGTCCACTTTCTAGCTTTGCTTTGTAAACTTCTGCTGTACAAATATATTATGCTGTTTTTACATCACAATTTTATACCATATTACCCTCTGGGTTTTGAAAGTGTGTACTGGCGGAAGGGATATTTGTCTCGAAATGGCTCCAACTGCTCATATACTGTGACATCTTGGTAAGGTAAGAATATTTTGGGAATTTGTTCCACAAACATAGGAGAAAAAATATATAATAGCAACCAATTTATCATGACGTTATCTAATTGGTCGGACTTATTTGTTGTCAGACCTGAGAAACTTGCTAGTAGTATGGAAAAATTGAAGTGATGCTGTTGCACAGAAAACAGGTCTACTATACATACTGTCCCACAGTTCTTGAAGTGATTATCCAGCAGATCTGTACATACCGGCTAATATCAGTGTGAGTCAGTGAGTGAGTGTGTGAGAGAGTGAGTGAGTGTGTGAGAGGGTGAGAGTGTTTGAGATTGTGTGACTGTGTGTGAGAGTGTGAGAGCGTGTATCGGAAATGTACCGGAACACACCAACATTATGTAACTCATAATTAAAATCAAAAACCGTGACTGGGTCTAAATGACCCAAACACAATAGATGTGTCAAAGTGAAATATATGACGAAGTAATATGTTTTTGTGGATAAAAGTAATAGGAAATATTCGTAATGATGTTTTTTAGGATTACTCAAAGCCCTGTCACATTATCGCTGTTTTTGTACATTTTGTGTTAATTTTAATAAGTGCAATGGGTCAGTTAGACCCATTCACAAAAGGAAGGTTAAACTGCGCCTCGAAAGTTTAAAAAAATAACTACAGTACTTCAGGTAAGGAATTGCTGGCTACAGTTTCATTTTGGAAGAGGGAAAAGAAAAATTACTAAAAGCATATGCAACCTCGACAGCAAACTATGTTAGCTAAGATTATATTCAGTACTTCTAGGAGTCTCCGAAGTTTACGCCTGCAGTAAAGTCTCGTTTAACTGGGATGTTTATTATCCAGGACGATCCATAGTGAAATCCATTTCGTGAATAATGTTTTAATGTACTGTAGACTAATTATTAAAACCATGTTTTTACTTCAAATTTTCAAAATCATCCTACATAGTATTCAAAACTACATGTCCCTAACCTACAAAACACATGAATAATCGTGATACCACTGCGACCATATTACATCTTTTCTTATTTGATTTTTCTGCCACTAGAGAAAAAATAAGAGGAATTCAATCTCGACAGTCCCTTCCCTATAAAAAAAAAAAAAAAACACTTTGGTGGCTGCATATCCTGTTTTTAGCGCACAGTATCTACAATACTAATGGTGAAAGAGGTAATATTCACCTTCGACAAAGTTCCTTTTTATTTATTTTTAATCGTGCACCTCGTTCTCAAAGTTCTCGTAAAGGTTAATGAATATTCAATTTACTCGTATCTATATTCTGCATACTGCAGATTTTCCCATCCATCTCTTAAGGGGAATCAAGTTTACGCTATTATTTATTGTAAATTAAATTGAATGAGGCAAGAAAATACTGAATTATATTAAATTATACTAGGTTATACAAAATAATTATAAATATAATTTTGACACGCACAGAAAACCAACAAGCGGGAGAACGTAATCAACTGTAGCATACGACATAATATAGCCCTACAACATGTAGTGCCGCATGGAACGCTCCTGCCATCTATCGGTAAAACTTTGCATAAGATATCCCTATTAGTAACAATGACGGTAACTGCAAATGTTACAGAAACTTAGTTCAATATAATTTTGTCCAAAAAATAAAGAGGAGTTTTGTTGTTTGACGTTTTCATATACATATTACGCGGCAATCAGATTCTCGCGTTTTTATTTTCTTTTTAACAGTTGCAAGTTAAACATAATGTGTAAAACTTCAAGAAACTTTTTCACTTAGGGCTAAAAGTCCATGATGTGTTATACACTGTTTGTTTTACACCCATGTGGCGATGTTCATTCTTCGAAAGCAATATGTGATGAGTCACGTAACAGTCTGTGGTCCAGACCACACAAACCGCTCATTAAATCGTTCGTTTATTTAAGTAAAAAATTCAACTTACAACTCCTCCCGCTGCCGTTGGGACAACACCATTTTCATGATCCGCTGCGGGTTGGACTCAGAAATGGTGGGAGCAGCCTACAACGTCATTACCTGAAAACAAACCACAGACAAATTGTTTATAAATTAAATGAGGAAGTTATTTCCTGTTTGTTTCACAACAATAATGAGCGAGTCAAAAGTCAGGAACCACCCATATTCAGTGTTAGATTAATCTCATTACCATTGTGTACTAAAACCATTGCAGAAGCAATGGGCGCACCTATGGACCTGAAACTGTATTATCTTAAGTGACATGATAAAACAAACGTTAAAAAAAACTGATAACAGTTATGTTTGTAAAAATTTTGTGGCTCCAAAGCAAAATCTGATGTATCATTTCTTGCAGTGTTTCAGGAGCGAGCATTTCAAGTCTGAACGACTGCATAAAATCATAGTACGGAATAATCATGTTTCGTAACTTGGGCCCTGACATCTGTATATTTGTATTAGTTTAAGATGAACATACGAGCGCCGGACAGAATGTAATCGGCGTTTCAAGTACAGGCAGCGGAAACGATTTTGACATACGCCTAAGCAAGCACGTTCCGCGTTTTGTATACGATTATTGCACATCTAATCCGCCATGACGTGAACAAAGATTGATGAAATAAATAAATAAATAAATAAATAAATAAATAAATAAATAAATAAATAAATAAATAAATAAATAAATACGATTAGTGCGTATTATAAAATCAAGACAATACAATTATTGTATAATCCTGAAGTATCTATTATTGGGTTTACTGAAAAAGAAATCCAGAATAAAGGAAATAATTTTCTAGGTCTATTTCCATATATCTCTACCAGAACAAGCCACATAACATTAACATCCCTGCTTCAATTTTTTTTCTGCCCCGTGAAATTAAATATTTATTTTAAGAGTTGGGTTAATAAGGGAAAGATCTAAAATGCTGGTGAGGATGAAAAATCATACTTAAATTGTCACAAATGTGGTAAAACAGAAGTCTGAAAAGATTTTTATTTATTTATTTATTTTATATTTAGAGTTTTGCATTACAGTTTTAGAAAGCCGAAAAGGTATATGGCGTACAATTTTGCTTTCCCTATTTTTAACTGTTACATTAGTTTATTTATCACATCTATTCTGTACCTTACTTTTATTGCCTGGTTTCGGTTCCTGCTGCAATAAACAATAACATTCATTTTCAAAGTTTCAAATGAAAGTGACCGCCGAGTGTCGGATAGTATAACTTTGTATGCAGAAAAACTGCGTTCAACATCGGCTGAAACCAAGGGCGCATATGTAAAATATTTTACATCATTCATTTCTACATCAGGTTGATGACAATCACAATTGTCATCTGACAGAACCCTTGCAATTTTGCATAATGTATTGAAACGACAGTTCTTATGTTTTACCACATCTGTGACAATTTAAGCCTATGATTTCCAACAATTATTCTCAAGCTTAACATTTTAGATCTTTCCGATATTAACCCTTATATATAATAATTGTATTGTCTTGATTTTATAATACGCAATAATCGTATACGAAACACGGAACGTGTTTGCTTAGGAGTGTGTCAAATTCGCTTCCGCTGCCTGTGCTTGAAACACGTCAACTACATTCTGTCCGACGTCGTATGTTCACCTTCACTAATACAAATATACCGATGTCACGGCCCTTTTCATAATAACGGATTACAGAGAAAAATAATGGAGATATGCACGACATGCAGAACGATTTTATTTAACACTGGTTACCGGCAGAAAGCATCCACGGCTAATGTATTATGAAGCTGATGATAAATTATGACGAATATGTAGAAAATCACAGATATAAATGTGAAATGGACGTATATTCGAAAATATATAGAAGATTTAATCCCCAAATATGCGATGAAGTTCATTCTCTAGAATTAAGTTTGTGATAGTAGAGCAAGTACGTTATTCAACAGCACACTAAGGAACTGAGAAAGCATGCAGTCTGTCTAAAACGTAGATGCCACTTCGCCGGAGCAGAATTTAATTACAGACATTGGCAAAAGCACCAGTGAACGAAGGTTTTTCACCTCTGAAATGTTTTTTACTCACGCACATCATGTTCTGCACAATGTACGAAGATGTGAAGCACTTTCAAGAGTGTGAGAAAATTTCCCACGTACTCTGAGGTAAGTGCAAATTTATAAAGAGAAAATAACGTAGAGAACTCTCACAACGAACACTGACGAAGATACTGCGGCAAAAACTAACGACGACGGTATAAAAACCACGTGGTATAATATCTACAGCATGAGGAGGTTGAATTTGTGTAACAAATGCGGGGGAAAAGGTGAACTTTCTCCCCTCTCCAGAAATTCCTACCGGGGTCAATTATAGCAGCGAAGGCATATATACACATCAAGGCGTATTCAAAACTTTGGAATGTATTGATCGAACATTCCTAGCATTCCGGGATTCAAGAAGGAATGTATACTTAGTATCCAACAAACCTGGGCCCGGACTAGGCGTCTAACAAAACCTCCACACTCAAGCGTCTCTGAACAATGTTGCTTCTATAACGTAATACGTCTACAGCACAATTTTACTCATATATTGACTATGAAAATAGTTTTGGTCGATATATTAATCATAAGGGCAATAATAGAGAGAAGAGGTTCATAGATAATAATAATAATAATAATAATAATAATAATAATAATAATAATAATTCAAACTTCGTTCTGTGCGTGGCTCTTCTATTGTTTCGCGGTGTTAGAAATGTAGAAATAAAAGAAAGAAAGGAAAAAACTTAGGATATTCCCGTATATTATATGACATCGCGCGCGCGCAAAAAAAAAACTCCACCTTGTGGTCCACTTTAAATATTAAATGATACACTCATACCCAACACACAAATATAACAAATAAAGATTAGAACAGCTTTTAAAGAAGAAATATAACCAGGCAGTAACTAAGGTCTGCTATAAACCTCATACTATATATTAAATAACTGCCTAATGGAACCATACGATTATATAAAAATGTTGACGAAAAAATATTTAATTGATGGAGTGGGCCAATATAGTCCTTACCATTCGATGATGATCAAGTAATAGGGACGATCAGGTGTAATGGAGTAAGTAATATATATTAAATAAAATATTATAAATATCAATATAGATATTTCCAAAGAAAATAATTAAAGCAATGGCCTTTCTAGACATAACATCGAGCCAAAATAGAAACAAATAATAATAATAATAATAATAATAATAATAATAATAATAATAATAATAATAATAATGATAATAATAATTCATAGCAAGGTTTAAGTTTTAACTCTTCCAGACCTGATCACTTTTCACAGCACGTTATTACAATATGCTTTCGTAGGGTGACCAGACGTTCTCTTTTATCCGGACATGTCCTCCTCTTTAGGCCTTTGAAATAAGATTCCACAATATTTGTAGGTACTTCAAATGCTAGTATTGCTGGGTACAGCAGGGACGCGGATAGTCGTGTTTGAGTACAGCAGTAGAACACGTTGCTTGCTGTTTAAGCTTGACAACAATACTGAAATATTCAGTCTTGTGGCACAAATCCAACGTGTCACACCGCTTTGCATTTGACTAGTTGGAGATTTCCATTCATGCGCGAACTGTCAAACGGGTGAACAGCCCCGACGTCTCTGTAGTTTTTTATAATAAGATTTATTTATTTGTTTGGGTTATTTTACGACGCTGTATCAACATCTAGGTTATTTAGCGTCTGAATGAAATGAAGGTGATAATGCCGGTGAAATGAGTCCAGCACCGAAAGTTACCCAGCATTTGCTCGTATTGGGTTGAGGGGAAAACCCCGGAAAAAACCTCAACCAGGTAACTTGCCCCAACCGGGATTCGAACCCGGGCCACCTGGTTTCGCAGCCAGACGCGCTGACCGTTACTCCACAGGTGTGGACCATAATAAGATTGAAAAAGTATGTATGAAGAGATGTATCTAGTGATAAAAGTATGCCAAATAACATTGCCCATAACCGTATTATTCCAGACCTCTTTTCATTAGTAAATCTACAACTATGTCATTACGTTTGACGAAAGCCTAGATAAGTGGATTTTCACATGTTTATTTTTTTCCCAAATAATTATGGTAATTATTAAGGTTCGAATAAAGTAACTGTATCTGTATCTGATAAGGCCTTCGCTAGCTTCAGTAAACACTACTCCCTTCCACTAGCTGAAACTATATCTGCTGGGAAAAGAGCTCCACACCCCCTAGCTAAAACATCAGTGAACTGGTTGGGGGACATGCGACAACTAGTTAATGTTTGTAAACAAAACGCACGGACCAAGGATGCCTATCCTGATACAGCTACTTTATCTGAACCATGGTAATGTAATTATAGGGTGTGACAGTGGGATATGACGGTTTTTATAGCCCTGTTGTGGGACATCAGGACGAATTAAAAGAAAACGTATATACTGAAAGTAATCTAGTACAATGCAATTTATTAATGTCTGATTACTTTTTAAAATCTACATTTCGTAAGTAGCCTCCACGGCAACGAATACATTCCTGCAATCTGCTATGAAAGTTCTGCATAACTCGCTCCAACAAAACAGATTCGATGGCACTAATTTCGTTCCTTATGTTTTGTTTCAGCTGGATGATGGTGCGAGGCTTGTTGCGATACATCCTACTAGACTTCGTGGAATTGCCACGAGAATCGTAAGGTTTACTAAGCACGCGGTATAGACTGTATGAGAAGTGGACGTGCGACGGACGGAGTATGCCTCTGATGTAAACACTGAGCAGTATACTGCGGTTACAATAAAACTTGTATTCTGCATTCAAGAAATATAATGAATGATCATAGAAGTAGGAAATGTCTAAATATATAAATACACAATTATTTTGTAGTGAGATATATTAACTCTTAAAATTTAATGTAATATACTCACATCATCCTTGAATATGTGCATTGCAGTGAAGAGTTACGTACATTTTGAGCGACTGCCAAAGTGAACCTCCTCCGATGGTCACTCAAACAGTTTTTATATTGGGAAAATGTACGTTCAACATCACACAATGTAATAAAAGCATATTTGAAGAACGGAAAGTCACTACTTTTTAGTACACCAATTTCACACGTCTTGTCGTGACCTGATAGTACATCATTTATAATATGAAGTTGTAAATATACAGAATTTTTAGCAACAATGTTTCTCAACTTACATTTCACTTTTTCTGAAATTAGTTAATTGTTATTTTGGATAACGGTTTGTGATACTTTATACACTATATTAAGGGCTTCTGAGAGTTGTAGTTTAGACGATTCTAATAGGATGATGCTTTTGGACACGATTTTAAAATTAGAATCAATGAACAGAATATCTTCAAATAGCTGTTCAGAAGGCAATGATTTTACAGCTGCAACAGCGGAACTGTCTGCGCTATCCAATGCATCAATTACCTCCATTATTTTGCCGTAATATTCTGCATAATAATTAACCTCTTAGCATATAACCCCGAATATATTCGGGATTTTTATTTTTACGAAAACATAAAATCCCGAGTATATTCGTGTTGTCTTATACGAAAACATAAAATCCCGAGTATATTCGTGGTTGTCTGTTATAGATTGTTGAATGTTTAAAAGCACGAATATATATTCGTTTCTTACACTTTCTTTCAAAATCTACTCTGTAAGCATTTCAACTTTTTATCATTGTTAGTTTCTTAGTTTGAAGTCTCTGTTGTAGTAATTCTGGCGGTTTTTTCAGTTCTGTCGTAGATTTTCTAACGATTGAAAGTTTGTGAAGATGGATAGTGAAGAAGAGGTTGATTTTGAGTTTAGCGAATCCGAAAGTTCGGACGAGAGTTATGACGAAAGTTCAGGAGATGAAAGTGATTCGTCCAGTTCAACTAATGACGATATTTCAAGTGCCAGGCTGTGGAGTGAAATAGATACAGCTCGACCGCTGCCACCATCACCACCACGATTTCCTTTTATAGGTAATCCTGTAATAAATGTTTCATCTAATACAGATGATGTAATGCAATATATACGACAGTTCATAGATGAAGATTTCATACAAATCATTGTGACAGAGACCAACAGATACGCTAGGCAAAGTCAAGCAGCAGAATGCAAGGATACAACATTGATCTTGTATTGTTGCAGAGCCTTATCAAGAAACCAAATTACCAAATGTACTGGACAAAGAACCCAATTCTTGTAACACCAATTTTCCGCCAGTCCTTGCCATTTCAAAGAAGGTATTGAAAAAATACCTTCATTTTTCCAACAATGCTGTCTATGATACCGAAAATCAACCACAATCTAAACTAAACAAGGTGTGGCCTATTTTGAACTTTCTCTCTACTAAATTCAGTGGTTTGTGTACTCCAGAGAGAGATGTGACAATTGATGAAAGTCTAATGTTGTATAAAGGACGG
Organism: Periplaneta americana; assembly: GCF_040183065.1. Lineage (NCBI taxonomy): Eukaryota > Metazoa > Arthropoda > Insecta > Blattodea > Blattidae > Periplaneta > Periplaneta americana. Next base: position 50,463,239 of record NC_091122.1, read on the forward strand.
CTAGCTTGGGTCCAATTTTTGCCTCTCAAAAGAGCAAGATTCAGCATCAAGACTTTCATACTTTGCGAATTCCAAACTGGTTATGTTTGGTCCCTAATTATATATACAGGAAAGGGGACCAAATTTCATGAAGAATTCAAAGACATGCCTCAATCATCACAAATTGTTCTGACACTTATGAAACTCCATCCCAACATGGGGTATTGTCTCACTGTGGACAATTTCTACACATCTCCTCAATTTGCGGATATTCTGATTTCCAAAAGGACAGATATAGGCCTATATGGCACTGTGCGTCCTACAAGAAAGGACATGCCTCCATTTTTTCGAAGCAAGAAGCTAAAAAAGGCATTCCAGCATGGTAAACTGATGGCAATGAGCTGGAAAGATAAAAGAGAGATCTGCCTCTTGTCTACAGTCCACAATTCCGAAATGCAAAGGCGAAGAGGTAAACATAACGAGGTTGTGAAACCAGTGGCTGTCTTTGCATACAATGACACCATGGGGGTGTTGATAAGGTAGATCAGCATATTGCAAATAATCCACTGCCACATAAGAGAGGGAAGAAATAAAAAAAAGTAAATCCGTAGTGCTACAGCCAAGTCCGACCAGCCGACTGCTGGCCTCACGTTCACATGCCGAAGCAGAGGTGGACGATCATCCAACCAGAATGGAGGTATCGTGTGGTTGGCACGATGATCCCCCCAGCCGTTATAGCTGGCTTGCTGAACCGGATTTTCGCTACCTATCGTAGCTCCCTAAGTGCATCACGATGCTGGGTTGGCACCGGTCCCATACACTGGCTGAAATTTCATCAGAAAATTTCTTCCCCCATGAGGACTCGAACAAGAGGGAAGAAATAATACAAGAACATATTTTTCCATCTCTTGGACCTGGCAGTTGGGAATTCCTTCACTCTCTTCAAAAAACATGGGAGAAAGAAGAACGCCCTGGATTTCCGTGTGGTTACCATTGAAAGCATTTTTCCTGTCATCGAAGAGAAGAATTTTCTCCGAAACCTGCAGATCGCCCACCAACCAAAGCAACACCATTGCGGCTTATTGGACAACACTTTCCTTCAATGATTCCCCCCACGAAGAAGAAGAAAACTCCAACGAGATTGTGCGGGATGTGCAGCCTCGTGCGTGATGCTACAGGGAAGAAGACTCGCACACAATCGCGATACATGTGTGAGGATTGTGGTGTAGCACTGTGTGTTGTTTCTTGTTTTAGGGCATTCCATTCGGCCACAAACATATGAAGTGATCTTGTTGCAACATTTTCATATGATGGACAGTGAATCTGTTTAGAAAACATAAAATAGGACAGTGAATCTGTTTAGAAAATATAAAATAGGTTGAGGTAATGCAGACTACGAATATATTCGGGTTTTTATTTTAAGAACTTTTCAAAGACAAATATTTCATGAATAAATCAATATAAATAATGATTATCCTAATTCTGAACTTTGTAATTGTAGGAATGCTCAAATGCTGAAAGAAAAAAATTCAAACAATTTTGATCATTACTTCCCCTAAAAATGTGTATGTTAAGAGGTTAACAGCATCCAACCATACCATTAAGTACGAGAAAAATTCGTACCGGCACCGGGAATCGAACCCAGGACCTCTCAGCTGTGCGCGCTGAGTGCTCTCTAACCAACTGAGCTATGCCGGGACCCGATTCACGACGCCGGCCGAACTCCTCTCGTAGTATCGTGTTACGGCCTTACTGCCTGCACTTGAGACGATACACGTCATATATGTACAGGAGCGCATATTACATGACTTTATGGCCATATTCAACAACAGTTTCTTTAAACTGTTAACATCATATATGTATCAAATATGAATGAGGTCTCGCCCACCTCATTATATTTTGCTCGACTAGTATGACTAGTCAGTTTGTTTTTATACCATTAAGTACGAGCGCGCACAGCTGAGAGGTCCTGGGTTCGATTCCCGGTGCCGGTACGAATTTTTCTCGTACTTAATGGTATAAAAACAAACTGACTAGTCATACTAGTCGAGCAAAATATAATGAGGTGGGCGAGACCTCATTCATATTTGATACAGCATCCAACCATGTTTTCCAACGGGTGAAGACTGGCTGCGGGGGTAAGGGTATTCCAGGAGAAAATATTATTTGGAACAGCAACACTCTCATTGTGGCATGTTTGATTGAATTTTTGTCTGCACTGAACAAATGTTAAGCTTTAACTGTTTCAACCACAGTAATGCAAAAACATAGGTATACATTAGCTGTAGCTGCTCTATCTATTTGGACCGGTCACAACTCTTTAACATGAACTGCTTATACTACGAGACCGGGCGGTCGCTCACCTCTTCTATACTACCGTACATCGGTAACCTGATTGCATGCTGCGTGTGGCAATTCAACGAAGTCTACATCCTACTTTTGAGATAACCCCATACGAAGTAATCAGCTGCAGTCAGGTCAGGAGATCTTGGCGGCCAGGAAATGTCTTCAAATAATCGTGAAATTATTCGTCCTGGATATATATTTCGCAGACAGTTCATTGAACCATGAGCAGTGTGCGTTGATTATTTCCTATGGGATTATCTCAAAAAGCCTCGCACCATCATCCAGCTGAAACAAAACATAACGAAATTAGTGCCATCGAACCTGTTTTGTTGGGGCGAGTTATGCAGAACTTTAATAGCAGATTGCAGGAATGTATTCGTTGCTTTGGAGACTACTTACGAATTGTAGTTTTTAGAAAGTAATCAGACATTAATAAATTGCATTGTACTAGATTACTTCCAATATATGTTTTTTTCTTTTAATTCGTTCTGAGCGTCCTACAACAGGGCTATAAAAACCATCATATCCCACTGCTGCACCCTACGTTATTGATAATGTCCAAAATGGAACACTGATTAAGGAAATTGGTTCCCTACGCTGTCCTCCAGATGAGTGTATACACCGGTACAGGAATGTACGAATGGCGACGAATTATGGGTTCTAAAACGCGAGTTCTACACTTTTATCATAGAAATGAGATTTGAATTTCCTCCTCCCTCCTAGGAGAAAGAGATAATTAATTTCTAGAAATTTTCGTACAAGGCCAATGACGGATAGGCCTATTATTCGATATACTCGTGTATATAATTTGACGCCACTCATAAATTCGACTTAATAGCAATTCAACGAAACAACGAATACCTAGCTTTGCCACATGCACCTGTACTACTGAAACTGTGCCACTAACTTAACTTTGATTTCTGTCCGGCTGAGAGATCACAGACAGCTAATATTTTTAAAAAGAGAAACAGTGTTGTTAGATTTCTTGAATTCTCAAAGGTTGCAGTTCGCATGCAAGCAGCAATAACAGCTGAAAGAATAACGCCGTAGGCTGGTATGTGCAAGAGCTCAAGTTCGAATTCCTGCACTTTCACTTCATTCTTTTCTTTATTTTATTTTCTAATATTCAATAATTATTTACATCATTATTCGCGTTTATCCTTGTAAAAAAAACCGGACCTGTCCATAGTCTAAGTGTGTGTGAATCTTCTCTCCACATCCTACAGTATAATTAATGTATGGATTTCATTCAAATATCACGTTTCCCGTTGGCGACTGTCACTTGTGAGTAAAAGTCGCGCTGCAGGCGCGGCGACCTTTGGCAGTTCAAATCTCAAAGAGATGGCACTGACCACACAGTCTGCTATGGGAGAGGAAATCTAAGGTCGCCGCCGCACTGTGGCACCCGCCGCAGCAAGTGCACACACATGCGAGTAGCCAGATGCGCAGCGTGTCGAGGTAATTGACGCGAAGTGGTACCGTGTCATTGAAGAGCGACGCGCAGTGTGCAAAAACGCAAATCTAACTCGACAAAATTAGTAAAGTTGCCTCGTTTAATTATTAGGGAGCGGCATTCCTTTTAAGATTTGTAGGTCTTTATTGCATGCACCGATAATAAAATGAAAATGCGACGTTGTCACGTCTTGTTTGTTGCTGCTATATATTAATATAACATGGATATGAGCCAGGCTTAATTGCTCAAAGCATGAGTTAATTTGAAGATTATTTATATTATTTATTTTAAATTAATTATTTAAAGAACTGTAATATAATTAATTTTCACTGTGAACTAGAATAAGACACACTGCTAAAATTTGCAACTCTGGTTTATACACTCCGCGTGGAGTTATTGGAGCGGCGTTCAAAGGACTTGACAACGACAATGGACAGCGACATAATTAAAATTATTGAAACTACAAACTTCCGTCCTCTTTGACACCGCTAGCCTACTAATTGAACGTGGCTACTTTAACTTCTCTGCATTCTAACGGATTATTATGAAACTTTGTACATACCTTATAGGTGGTGAATATTTTTGTGTACAAACTCTGATTGTGTTTGTGTAAGAGGAGCTACCCCTTTATAAAGAGTGGTTTTTACACAAAATTAATCATTTCTCTCCTATCTAACAAATTTTTACGAAACATTGTACGGAAATTACAGGTAGCAAATTTTTTTTGTATACATCACTGGCAAAAAAAAAAAAAAACCCGGACTGACCCTTGTAGCTGATTTCATAGCCTTGTTCACTCCAGAGCACGATAGACTGGTAATAAGACTTTCGTGGTTCGAATCCTGTCTGGGAAGGAAAATTTTTTTTGTTCTTTATTCAAATTTATTCCCAAAACTTTTCGATTGCAGCGATATTTTACTACGTAATTAACTTATTATTCCCAGAACATGAATTTTACCAGCAATCGAAAAGTATTAGGAATAAATCTGAAAAAAAAAAAAAAAAAATTCCTTCCCAGGCAGGATTCGAACCACGAAAGTCTTATTACCAGTCTATCGTGCTCTGGAGTGAACAAGGCTCTGAAATCAGCTACAAGGGTCGGTCCGGTTTTTTTGCCATTATTGTACAAACTATATTTAAAGTTTCATAAGAGAAACTACCTCTTTATAGGGAAAGTATTTACACAAAATTAACTTCTCTTCTACACAACAGATTTTATGAAACTTTGTACAACGATATATAACTTCAGCGCGAGGAGGTAAAAAGCTTTTGCTAGGAAGTTACGTGTATTTAAAGAGAAAAAGTGCGGCTGAAGGAAAAATATAGCCCTACTGGGATTGTGTAAAAGTACACAAGTTACAAATAATGTTCTGCGCCGTTGATTACTTCTGGACAGCCTAATAACCTGCAAGTATTGAAAGGGCCAGCCGCAGAGAGAGTGGCTACAATTTCAAACACGAATACGAATTATCGTGCAGGATTATCACACCTATGCAGCCGATAACAGACGCCTCGATTACGTGAGGACAATTGGACATTATTTCACTTTGCAAAGAGAAAGTGTAATTAACTATACCATAATTAGGCCTATATTAAATACACTTGTGTGGTAATATACACTACTGTATTATCATGAAAATGGAAATCAAAGATATCGGGAATATGGATTCGGGAATTTTGTATTCGGGTAAATGGAAATCAAAGAAATCGGGAAAATGTCTGTCGAGAATGTGAATTCGGGAATGCGGATTCGGGAAAATGTTCGGGAATCGTTTAATATGTATGCATATAACCACAGTCTACTATATACAGTCGCGAAGCTCAATATGTAGTAAAAATGCAAATATGGGTAGTTGCCCACCACTAGGATCGCTACTATCGCCTCATCATCGCAGATCTCTCTCCTACCAGCCGACAAAATATGTTACACTTTCGTTGTCGTGTTCTTTTGGAAAAATTAACACCTTCCTTCCATTATTGAAATATTAAATGCATAAAGTTAATTTATTATTTTAATGAAGTATATTAAATTCCACCATAAACTCGAAGATACCTGCAAGAAATAAGTTAATATAAATATGAATTAATGGAGTAACTTACGTGTACCGGTACTTGTAGTGTAGGCTTACGTAGTTAACAAAGTGGGATGATGTTAAGCAATAATAATCACAAAAAGAGTTGGAAATAAAACGTGATCAATAAATTTTATTGTAACAGACTTTTTCCACGTCTCTAGTAAAGCAACAAATAAAAATAACAACAAAATTAACAGCTATAATTAAAAACATATCCTTTGAAGAAAAAAGTAGGCCTAAGCAATAATAATCCCACCAGAATTGAAAATAAAACGTGATCAATAAATTTCATTAAAACAAACTTAATTTTTCTACGTCTTTAGTAAAATAACACATAAAAATAATAACAAAATTAATAGCTACAATTAAACACATATCCTCTGAAAAAAAAAAAAAGTAGACCTAACCTTTATTTCTCTGGAAATATAGCAGCCTAAGTGACAGAACTTTAACCGGTATCTAATGTTCTTTCGGTTAGACTGAAACATTTCATTGTGAAATTTAAGGATATAATATATTCTAACAGTCACAAAGAACTTCAAATTAACAGTTTTGTTTCTGCACAGCATTCTTGTGGAAACCCAGGAACCTTTCTGAATCTTTCGGAAATCGGAAAAAGGATAACACTGGCCTCTTTCTCTTACTGTTGCTACAATTTATAGCACTACAAACGTCTCCTCCTTGTCCCATATTATTATTCCAATTATTACATTTTAGCAATTAACATTTTCATTACAACCAATAACGAACATTTCACAAGCATCAATGTGAAATACGCAACGAGCTAGCACTCGATAGAAATACGACACAGTCCAAAGTCGACCATGGACAGTCTATTGTTTCTAGTTGCTAACCGCTTGGAGCGCTTTATCACGAGATTTGCAAAAAAAGACCTCAAGCTTCGCGACTGTATATAGTAGACTGTGATATAACTATGTCAGCGATGTATGCAATGGAGGGTGTAAGCAACTGACCACCCTTAACTTCTGGGCTAGTTGGCTCACGAGCGATGTCTTATTGGTGTCACTTAGGAGGTTCAGACCTGTCTTCGGACAGTTGACTAAACAACTTGTTTTACACGTGAACGTTGGAATTGGACATAATCCATGTATGTTCACATTTATAAATAAACGCATAAATAAATGCTGCAAATTACAATAATACAATAAATCACAGTAAAAACAGAATTATTTTCACTGACTACTTAGGTAATTTTGGATAAAATATAGCGAGATGAAAACTATGCAACCGTAGTCAAAACGCTAAGTGTTCACCTATTATAAAACCATATTAGTTTCGTTTCACAGTCACAGGATGTCAGTTCGTAATAATTCTCATTTATTATGAACTGTGCAGTACTTATAAATACAGCCTGGATGTTTAGGCATTTATAACAGTTAAAATAGGCAGGCAAAAAAAGGCAATAAAACGTAAAAAAAAGTCACGATAATCTCTGAAAAAGGCATTATAAATTTTAACAAGGCATAATATATTTTAGCAATTTAAATTATATCAATATAACTCACATAGGCCTATTTACTTCGTAGGCGACACATGTTGACTTATAAAAGATTTTTTTTTTCGTGAATGTCTTTCCACAAATCTTACATAACAAAACTGTTCCATCGGTTGAAAACACATGGACACCAAACTCATTAACGTAAGCATGAAGTTTACTTTGCAATGGTTTACTGAATTTAGGCATTCTAGCTAACCGATCTTATACCTTCTGTCACCGACAGTAACTGACTGTACCTCACTCAAAATTCTTTCTCCTACAATAATAAACACATGTAGTATAAAATTATAACAGTAAGATTTGAAAATATGAAAGCAAACAATTGGTAATGCTACGTGACATCTTCTATGAGAACGAGCTTAATATTTAAAATTATATTATATTATATATATTATTGGTATCGTGAATACATGACAATATTACATATTTTGTAACTGTGGATTGTCGATCATTATTCATATTACAACAAGCACGATTATTAGCAAATTAAGCACCGAAATAAATTACTTTTATTTACTATGTTAGTAAAGTTAGTCATTGTTTCAAATATTTAAATTTCATACACATTACATTACAATGAATCAGAAAATTGCATATAAACAATAAATATAGCTCTAAAATGACAAAAAAAAAAAAGCATTTATTAGTAAGAAACACTTTAAAAAGGAAAAATAGGCAAAATAAAAATTGGCCCATCACTTCGATTTACTCCAAACCACATTTACTGTATATCTATGCAAATAATGATTTACTTCCACCCAGTAAAGAAAAGGCATTTTGCCAAACATCCGGCCTCTACTTACAAAAATCGTACGTTTAATAAATTCACAAATTTGAGGAATTAAAAAGCAATTCCTCGACACCGCAATGAATAGAGTTAGGACACATGAAAATATTCACAAAATTTACTAAATTCGCACTGTAAGTGTAAAATTGAAATTAATATAATCACATTGGGACAGACGTCATGAAAATGAATTCACCTTCCTCTCTGCTGTTGCTTTATGTTACGGAAATCTTAAGATTTTATCCACGACACATCTACAGACAAGTATCAACTATAACTATTACAATATCTTATAGCAGTCATAACTGGAAAGCACAATTATCTCTCCGTACCTTGTATTAATGTCAAAACATGCGAGCAAAACATGTATCTATAGTCGCTTCGCTCGTGGATTTATTTGGGAAATCTCAGACCTCGAGTGACATTTATTAGGACTATTTCCTGAATAAAATAAAAATATAAATAATATATCCCTAAAATTCGCTCACAAAATGTTAATAATTGTATATTTATTAATACTTAACTTATTCAGACATTGTGAAGTCGAAATAGATGAATAACGACTACTGCAATAAAGAAATTTAATGTTATTCAGTAATGCCAATTGAGAAAAGCGAAATACAGGTTTAAAAATGTTAATTACATGTACTGCGCTTTTCTCTTGTTATTATAACAGAAATACGTTTCATTATCTGCTGAAATCATAATTTAATTTAAACATTTTATAGTATCTTCTTTTTTCTCTCAGTTTAACCTCTCCGCTCTAGGTGCATTTACACGACCCACGCCACCCGGGCCTTACAGGGCCGCGACCTGTCGGGAGAGGAATTAATCTATGGATCACATACATACTTTTTTGACCACACAAGGACATGGAGGGCCTCCCCGGATGAGGGATCAGCTCAATGCCAGGGCCACCTCCGATACAACACAGACATTTAAGACATTATACAGCATTCACTCACACATATGAAAGGATTAAGGGGAGGATCGCCGTCCATGGCTGGACTTTCAAGATGTACAATACCGGCAATTGCCTAGAAATAACTGAGGAAACCATGAAAAACCTCAGTTATGATTGCCGGCCCATGGGATCGAACCCCGGACCTCCCGAATGCGAGGCCAGCCTTCTACTACGCCGCTAGCCCGTTCGGTCATTTTATAGTATAATTACAAATAATCTGATTAATACATTAATTAAATGAACAATTGTTATGAAGGAGCGTCATTTTCTTTAGATACAATGGACATGGAATTAGAAGATGAGGATGTAGATATGGAAGTAGGATTTCGCACTTTATGTAGTACAATGGATTCATGCTCATCGATTTACATGGAAAAAGTTGGCGACACTGACTAAACAAAAGAACGACCATGTGATAAACTGATAGTGATAAATCGAGCTGCAGAAATTATCGCGATGTATGACTGTGATTGGAATTCAAAATTTCATTACACTTCATTGGCCGAAAATGGAATGACGTCATATAAACGAAAAAGTTCATAGAAATGTTCACTTTATGCACACTGAAAAGAGTAAATCACTATGAGTGACATCGATTATGCTGAAATTAATGTAAACACTACCAATCCGTTTCAACTCCAGGAAGAACGGCTTCCTTTGAAGTGCCAACGCTAGCGTTTGCAGGAATGGCTCCTATCATCTGACAAACAGGCTCTACGTTTGCGCTTCGCGACTAGTGTCATTTTCGCCTCATGTCTATTACAGCATTCCCACGAGAAATACGAAACCTGAATTACAAGCCGAAAATGTCAATGAAAAGTGAGATAGATGGTGTTCATTTCGAACATATGCTATCAAAGCTGCACCTCTCATATTTTCAAAATATCACCAGCAGCAGAGTATCCTTTTCGATGAAACCCCGCCAATACTATTTTAGAGTTTAACATAAAGAGATTTATAAAATTGAATGAAATAGAATTAGCTCTTCACAGACTACAGAGTGGCCGAAAAAATGTATTGAAAGAAAGTCTGCTGGAATTGTATCTCGACAATGCACTGGAAATAAAATTCGAAAGCTTGTCAATTTGTGACTTATGGTCTTATGCTCGCAAAGAGTATACGGAACCCCAGATCATATATACCCAGATTGCTCTGCGTTATAGGTTTTGACGGCAACAACTTTTTTCAGGTTTACTATGGTGCCATCTAGTTGTTACATAAGGAGTCACGTCATAACTCCTATTTGAATTGCATTAGTGACTGTGCTGCCATCTCGTGTTCGTTTACGGCGGACGGGTGGCGATCCTGGCGGTTGTTCTATTCAAAGTGCAACCGATTTTAACAGAGGAATGAGCAATCTATATGTGATCTGGGACGGAACTTCGTGACACTGCCATTTCAAACCTTCTACCATTATCCTCTACTTATTTATGTGAGGAAGGTTCCTCTGCATTGGCATCAACAAAACGAAACACTGAAATCGCTTGAATCCAGAAACATCTCCGATATTCGCACTCACGAAGATTCGACTAAGAATCGAGGAGCTGGCATGCAGAAAACATCAGATATTTCATTAACAGGACAAAACAATTTACGTCAGTAATAGGCTATAATAAGGTAACTTTTAATAATTGATAAGCTGTAGAATTTCTTTAAGTTTAGATATAGTTATGTATAATTTGAATTAACAACTTTGGGAGCACAAGCTTGAGTGTAAAAGTGTCTCTAAGGGTACAGGAAGAAAAAAGGTTGAATACCACTGTAATAGATTATCAAGCAGCCGATAATACTGTGAAAGAGGAATTTCTGAAGGAAATTATAGAATATTATTATATTAGACCTACAAACATTTACTTACGTATGCAACAGGTAGCATACTAACCAGTTAGCTATAATTTACTGTCTTATGTGACAATGTGTGAAAATAACGCAATTATTTGTAAATGAGAAACGAGAGCTCATCTCGAATAAATCGTTACTTTCTCTCTCTCTCTCTCTCTCTCTTAAGTAAAAACCTTCAACTTTTGAGAAAAATATATCACGTCTTTTCGACCTAAGGGTACGTAGCCTACACGTTGGAGCGACGATAAACGATAAAAGAAACAGCGATGCCATATCAGAGGGAATTGAAGCATGCATTGTCATTGAGGTGTGCATATTGGAGTAACGATAAAAGCGAAGAAAAAAATAAAATTCCATTTTCTTCGCTCTTGTCGCTCATATGAGCTCTGATTAAGATAATATTAATCTGTAATATTATCAATATATCCAAATATTAATCGATTTACTATTATTTCGGCATATTAAATTATCATAGATATTGGCAAATTAATCAGTTGTATATTTATTCGTGATACGTTATGTGATCACAAGAACCAATCACAACACAATAAATTTATACTAGCTTTGGGATGAGAAAAGGGTTCAATTTTGCACGTATTTAAGTTATATTAATCTTGAACCTAGCAGCTGATATTTTCTATATATCTTCTTTCACTAAGTGGATGTATAGAATATCTTCTACTGATAAATCAAAATGTTCGCTTTCCGCATCCTCGTTGCTCCGATTTGAACACTTGATTCTTTGATAATACCAAAGCGTCGCTTGGTCGTTTCTTTTATCGTTTATCGTTGCCTCATCGTGCACGTACCCTAAGAAATTAAAGAAAATAAATACAGTGTCAAAAGGTTCAGATGAACAGAATATCTTCCTGTTCTCTATAATTCTTCATATTGAATCTTGAACTGCGACAAACTCTTCACTTGCACGAAAATATTGTGAACATAATATTATCTCCAGATATCAGAAGCTCACATAAATCAGCCAGTTGTTTAAAACACGTACATCTATCCAAAACTAATGGACACGAAACAAGTGGAACTCTATTCAAAATCTGTATGCACTTCCGAAATGTTGGAGATACGAAGTTCCAGCACACGAAGTGATATACAGAATTCTATTTCTGAACGTATAATGTAAATTCATCACCACAAATTCTATAGCATGACTTCACTGATTGGAAGGGGGCAGGATGCGAATACACGTGGTTACGTTATTAGTAGTTCACGGCTTCCATCGCAGAACAGCAATACCCACACGCAGAACTAAAACAGCTGTATGTAGTAACTAGAGATGAACAACGATCGAGAAAGCGAGACTAACAGCGCCCGCAAAGCCGAAAACCCGCACGACAATGTTGTATTACGTCGCGTTCGTGAAGTGAAGACTGGTTGTGAATGTTCCGAGACTCGATATTGATGAGTCCCGAAGTCAAGCAGCCTTGAATCGCTACAGTTGTTTATACTTGACTAAACTTTTATCTACTTTGGCAACTGTTATATGAGGGGTTCACAACCAGAGTGGACCAAGTCCATCTGGAATAGTTCTGAGATAGCCTACTGAGTCTGAAAGTTCCTAGCTCACGTTTAGCAACCTTCACCTTCCATAAGGAATGCTGCATTCTGTGGACTAACAAATGAGTTATGGACTTCGTTTGTTATGGCAATGAATAAATCTAAGTTTTCTTCATCCGAGATTGTATTAATCCAAACTTATCACTGGTGGACTTGGTCCACTCTGGTTGTGAGCCCCTCATATATGTATTATGTATTAACCCTATTCGAAACATCTCTACTTTTCAGTGTATAATAATCCGTTCACCAGCCTTTATTTAATTACTAGCCCCTTATTAAAAGACTAGGAATTTTCTTTTCATATGTTTAAGATCAAGTGTGCAATCTCAAGTAAAAACATATTAATGTTATGTTTTGTTTATTAGAAATGTAAATTTATTTGAGAATTTTTTTCTATTTATATAACCATAGGTAATATCATATAATAGAACCAGAATATTTTGATAACTAAGATACTGTTCTGTTTTGTCTTTTTATCTCATTCAAACATTTATAATGTTATTTATTTCAATAAGTATGTTATTCAAAGTTACGAAATCTGATGAGCGAGGCTCGAAGCGCACGAGAATGACGAGTCGAGACTCGAAAGACAAATGCAACGAACACAGCGAGCGAGAGCGGCAGTTAGTTTTGTTCATCTCTAGTAGCAACAATTGCGAGAGATAGAGTTTACGTTATCTTTCAACGACAGTTCTGTTAATGTTGATTGAACTTTATTGTATCAATTAACAGTGTATATCTTCCCTCATTTACAAATAAATTCTGCTAAGTCCACTGAATCAAATTCGAAAGCCTTGTCTTGCAGATCCCACAACCGTTCTCATCTTCTCCCCTTCTAGCTCAGCAACGAAAATAATAACCTTCTTTGAAACAAAGTATTTCGGTACACAAGTTTATAGTTTGCTTCTTCGCGTCATCTTATCTAAAAATAAGGAAATCGTTACAACTAATATGGATTAAAAGCATAATTTTGAAATGGTGATTAACTATTTTTTGGTAATTGGTAAAATATTACATTTTACTTTCATTACTACCGAATAAATTGATTCGTAGATAATGAATACGAACAAAAACCGTCAAATATTCCAGAAGAAATTATATTTTATGAAATAAATTATTAACAAATTTACATACAGAATTCAAAACATTACTTGGAACAAAAAATGTTTACAAAGGAGCCTCATTTATCTTCATCTCTTTATTTTCAATAATTATATTTAATAACTTTCTGGGTTTATTCCCATACATCTTCACCAGAACAAGCCACATAGTATTAACATTACCTTTAGCATTACCACTCTGGGTCAGTTTTATATTATTTGGTTGAATTAATAATACCCAACATACGGAAAAAAAAAAAAAAACTACTGAAACGTATATTTCCGTGAAAACATCTAAAACGATTTTTTTTAGCATAGCAATAGTTTCTCTTTGTAACTTTTTATATCAAGAAAGTAAATAATAACTCATAAAACGATAATTGTAAATACAGTGACTTAAATATCAAAACATAGGCCTACTTATTTTCAATGAATACCATAATACTGTATATTGGACCTAGAAATGAATTAGCACAGTGATTCCCGATCGGGGGGGGGGGGGAGCGCGGACCTATGGGGTCCAAAGAGCAGTTAATGTGGGGGAGGGCCCCGCAAAATAATAATAATAATAATAATAATAATAATAATAATAATAATAATCTGACAGAGTGGATTGGAATAAACTTACGGAGATTCTGAAGAAAATTATTGTAGATTAGAAAGAAAGGAGGTTATTAAGTAATCTTTATATGAGACGAGTCAAAGTTAGGACATGAGAAATGTGAAAGAGAAGTGGAATAGGGAGGGGAGTATGGCAAGGATTCCTTTATCACCCTGTTCATACTTTGAGGATTCAGTGAAGAACGGATTTAAAAATGGGACGGGTGATAGTAGGAAGAAGGTGAATAAAGTGCGTAAAAATTTGCGTATGACATGCTGTCGTTAGCAGAAGAGGAGATGATACAAGGGGTGGAGCTAAATGATAACTATGACCAATACGGGACGAAGATAAATGTAAACAAGACGAATACCATGGTTATCGGAAGAAAAGTAAAGAATCTAATATTCTGTCTCAATACTGAATGCAAAGTTTATAAGTTACGTCACAAGATAGAGAATTACGAAGTCATTTGTATATTATACACAACAGTTCGAAACAAAGTTACAAGGTCTACGCCTTATATGTTTCACTTGATGACAATTTCTACTACTTCCTGTTTTAATTACGCGTTTTTCCCGTTACTGATTAGTAATTCAATATGGAGTTATTCCCTTATATATAGCGACGCACTATTAAGCATTTCCAGCGATGGAATGTAAAATACTACCTATATTTGTCAAGTCAAGGACTTATTCATATTGACGACAGAAATTCTGAATAAAATTACCTATACATTAGTTTCTAAAATTAGAAGTCACTCTCAGAGGTTAGGTATTCCTGTTACGTGGAATGTTTATAGTTCACGTCATATAAAAGCCGACAAAGCTACGGCTCTGGCGTTCCAAACCTTGAATAAACAATAAAGTTAAGTAATATACGCCGCACACTTTAGAACCTTCTGCACCACTTAGGTACATAAATATGCTCAAATGTGTGCATAATGTAATTAGCAACAAAAAATATGTACTAATCAATGAATTGTGTGACAAAGGAAATGGAATCGATAAAACTGCACAGACTTGCATTTGACGTTTCACTACTAAAACTTGTTATCACAACTAACCGCAGTTGAAACAGTATATTCCCACGCACCTCTATTTTAAAGATGTGAAGCGAGGACGATTCCTCCACATAGGACGTGAGGATCGTCGTATTTGAAATATAATAGATCTATAATAGGTTTAGTACAACTTGTGCAATGTGAACAAATTCTTCAGTCGCTGTGGATATACAGGGACATCATTTTATTTTTTACTAACATTTCTAATATTAACCTGTCTATACCTTTGGATTAACGGTTGAGAACCGGAAACACCGTTTGCTATCCCCATTCACGACTTGAGTTCGATGATACTGGCGTAAAATACAAACAAATCACTTTACTAGGTATAGGAGGGAAGAAAAGTAGTTCATTTACGTAAACTAGGAAATATCGCGACTTTGAGTTTGATAATTTTCATTAGATTTTTGTTTAATCAAAATACAGTACTATTTAATAATAAGTGTTTTTACTCGCGAACTGAGCTATCTATTCGGACGTATTCATTATGAAGTGTATAGACATTAGCGTACAATGTAGAGAATGAAGTTAAATTGAAAAATAATCCTAATATGGATATTTAAACACTTTCTGAAAATGGTGGCCGTTCATTTCGATACAGGCTTCAGTTCTTTTGTGCATATTATCGCACTTTAGACTATTGTACCTAATTCCAATTAGTAGTTTCGTCCTTTGTACTAGTAACTCATGTTGAAATAATTCTGTACCTACTCTATAAAAGAGAACTTATGTACTGTAAATTCAATCTTCACTTCTGCCCGAGCCGAAAAGATAAAATTACTCAGTCATACTATCGACTGTCCGTCCAAGTGGTTTTGTGCAGGATCGTAGAAAGGGTGGAAATCACGTGACAGTTGGACCTTTTATTTAAGTTATTTTAAACAGTTGTATAACATTACATAGACGTCCAATTCCTAACAGAAATTAATGTTTTCAGAAAAGAGCTAAGACAGCCCAGTCCACTAGCCTTTAAAGAGGGGCAAACAGAAGCGGGTGGGGGAAACCAGTATGCGACGTAGGCAAACGCACGACAGTACCAATGCGAAAATATGATTCAATATTGAAAGCTCTTTCGTCACTGGAAAACGCGAACATATTTCTGGAACGTACTATACTCACTAACTCAGTACTGTTTACTGTGGCTGTAAGGCGACTTTCATTGCATACGCGGCCTTGGTTCTGTGTGGAGGATGGTTGGAAGTTTAGTAGTAGAGGGTGTGGGGTGAAGTACATTGAAAAACTCTGGTACAATAAAAATTGAAGTAAAAATAAAATGATTCCCTGTAATATTGTAGTGTTACTTTGTATACTGCAGAATCTCTCCAACGAGGAAACGAAAAGCAAACAAGACTTTGACAAAAAGTAATTATATAGTACGGGAAACAAAAGATTAAAAACTCCTGTGTTGTATTTTTGTTCTGTTTTATCGTTTGAACTGAGAATTTAATATCCGTGACTCCAAGACAAAAAAAAAGCTCTTTTACTACGCATTATTGGCATTACTGAGTGCCACTGAATTAATGCCTAATTGATAAAGGGAAGAGAAAAGGCGGGGAGAGAGGGGCGAGGGAGAAGTAAGAGAGCCGTTTCCTAGACTATTTTGTCCATGTACCAATTCGATAATGAAGTACCCGTTGAATATCAACCAAACAGAACCATTTATCATTGCAATATTGTCGATTTCTTACTGTCACATTTTCTTGTTGCTTATGATTCGAAATTGTTTTCACAAATAAATGACGCACATCATAACCTACTAATCAATAAACGTAGAATTAACAAATCAACATCGATTTCCTCAGCATCCAGTACATGCAACAAATATACGAGGGCTATTCATAAAATAACTTCCGTTTTCATACAGAGCACGCAGTAATCAGCATACCGACGCCGTCTTTGCAGTGATGTAGCGTGGTTTAGTTCGCTTCGAGCAGTGATACAGAGGGTATCGCGTGTCTGTTACTCGCAGTGCTATGTGCGTTCAAAATCTGTGCTCTAATTGAGAATCCCATCAGCTGTGAGATACACTCGGTGATAAGAGATTTCTTGTGGCGAAAACTGTAAAAGGCTGAAATCCATCATGTTGCGCTCGGGGGTGTTTTTGTTTAGCACGACAACGCCCGCCCGTATGCTGCGCAGCGTACTATGGCCGAACTGCAATTTTAACTGGAAAGTGTTCGGTCACTCTCCATACAGCCCTGATTTGGCGTCTAGTTATTACCATCTTTTCATGCACATGAAGAAGTGGCTTGCATCGCAGCGCTTTGACGATGACGAAGAGTTGCAGTACAGCGTCATAGGTTGCTTCAGTTACAGGCGGGAGAATTTTATGACTAAGCTATTCGAAATTTAGTTAAATGCTACGATAATGTCTCAATTTAGCTGGAAACTATGCAGAAATGTAAATCGAAGTTTGTAGTTTGGAACAAATCCTGTAATTACACTGCCCTTTTTATTACAATAAAAAGAAGTTATTTTATGAATAGCCCTCGTACTTTCACGTAATGTCATATCCATAAATGCCCATCTTTTTAAATTCCATTGTGTTTATAATAAAAATTAATAGTTAGGAATTAGATTGCTCTGGTCGTATTTATAAATGAATTCTTTCCTTCTTTTTTTACGAATGTAGTAGACCATGTCAGGCGAATGAAATATATGACGTAACTAAATAAAATATCTTTTATCCTACAATAATATATGTTACATTTATTTAATAAAGTATCTGTAAATTAATTCTCTTCGCAAAATAATTAACTTACATATATTACGCGAGAAAAGGTTTTCATTTCCTTTAGACAAATATATGAATCCGACTCGACAAAAATCAAATCTTTTTTTTATTATCTATGACAATATGGAAGGTACAATGTTAACAGGATATTTTTGAAGATCATTTTTGTATAAAATGTTCACTACATTTTCATGCCTCAATTTACAGTCAACCTCTATTATTGTGTAGCATGATGATGTAGGGTATTCTAAATAATTTACAGTCAATCAATCAACCAATCAATCAATCAATCAATCAATCAATCAAAGGACACGAACAAAAGGGAAGAATTTCTTCACTAACCTCATCCTTCATGGAGAGTTCATGATGATGACAATGTTATAATCATATATTTGAAGCAATCTAGGTTTGTATTCTCAAGTTATTTTCCAAACCATAATGGATTAGGATAATATTTACACTTAATATAAGCGTAGCTCAAGAAATTCGTCATAAACTGCGCCTACACGTGCCAGACTACGATAATCTCTTTAACCAGGATGTACTGAAGTTGAACGTACAAATTATACATAGAAATTGCACAGAGGATTGGTTATTAAACTTATATAAAGTCGGGGAAACAGTCATTTTTCTAAACGCCAATATTAATAGGAGAAACCAACAGTAACGTGATGTGTAATGGTGCTAGCGTGTCCAATCCAAGAATAATGGCCTTGTAATATTTACAAATAATACGTTAATAATCCTAATTCATGACTATTTCCTGTAGAAGGTTTACAAGTTTAAGAACGGAATTATTGTAAGCAGTGTTGCCAACCAGTTTAGACTAAAAATCCCTATTTTTTCTCTAAATTCCAATAAAAATTCCTAATTTCAAAATATAATTTCAGCTTAAGATTGAACAGTAATTTTTATTAACAGAACTTGTAATAACAAATAGAACACAAACGGTCAATATAAGCATTTAATATAGTATTTTGCACTCATTAGCTCTCTTAAAATACTATAAACCAAAAGGAACTTGTGAATTATTTCTTGAGTGTCCCTTATGTCCTTCCCCTCACTATAATCTTCTGGAATTAGGAAACATTAAATCTTCTCATATAAAGAAAACTTTTCATATGAAACTCTTATTTACTTTATATTACGATGCACCGAAATACATATATTTCAGTGCAGAATTTCTGCGTCATATATAATATGCGAAAAATAATCACCTCGTGATTTAAGACGGCGCTTATTCCCTCGGATCCCGGCCACTTAGTCGCTCATAACGAGTGCACCTCTGCACATGTGTGGACATTGTGCCACTGTCACACATTTGTGACGCAGTGCATGAGGGTAGGCCACTAGAGGGAACCCAAGAGGTGGAACTTAAACTTAGAGGATTCGATCCGACATCGGGGGGTGGGAATCCGGTGTGGCTTAGTGGATAGAGCATCAGCACGTAGAGCTGAAAACCCGGGTTCAAATCTCGGTGCCGGAGAGAATTTTTCTCTGTTCCACTCTCCATAATTATATTTACTTTAGTTTTAAATGGGAAGTTAATTTGTCAGCACACTGCCATAGGCCTACTCAGGTACACAAATCCACCTTTTTCTTACTTAATCTTAAATACCATATATTACTTGAATATTATGCAACAAAGAACAAAATCACTTCACAATAATCTCAATTCGCTTCGACTGAATATCTGAGTTGTAATTAACTCAACTCAACCAATTCAGTTTCCTCGTAAGAAAGTTCAGTAGAAAAAAGGAAAAGTATCTATTTACAAAGATACTCATACAACTGCCTTATCCAATCACCTTCCTACGAGAAAAAAACTGCGAGTAAAGAAACAGTGGAAGAACCGTCACATAATCTCTGGCGACACTTTTCTTCTCTAATAGCAATGAGGAATACGATCCTAGACATCATTGTGATGTTATGAATACACTGACGCTTGCAGTAGTCTTTTGTTTATTGCTCGGCAAAAATGTCGTTTTCCCAAGAGCAACGCGTTTTCATTGTAGTTGTTTTCTTCAGTCATTCTTATGCACGTGTTGTAGACGAATTTCGTAGGAATTATCCGGATGTGACAGTGCGTAACAATTCGACCATAACGAGATTAATCGTTCGTGTTAGGGAATGTGGATAGCGCTTCTTGACAATGATGAACGTGATTGTTGGTTCCAGCAGGACAGTGCCACATGTCACATAACTATGCAGTTTTTGCGCGAGTTTTCTGGTGAGTGTATTATTTCTCAAGGATTATGGCCCCCACATCCCCCCGATTTGACGTCCCCAGATTTCTTCCTGTGGGGTTAACTTAAAGGAAGAGTATACAAAAACAGGCCGAACACTATGAAGGAACTAAAGAGGAACATAACGGAGATTAACAACCTCAGTGTATACGCGTGCTAAAAAAAATGGCCGCAAACATGGTAAAAAAAGAGTTCGTACTGAACGGGGCTGCTATTTTCAGTATAAGTAGTGAAAAATTATGTAACTCATAAACTTAATTAAGTAAATGTAATAAATTCATCTTAATAAATATATGTGAACGTATTAAGATGTGCGCGACTTTTGGATCGCTCTATATTACGTACTAAAAGATTCCAATGCTAGGTGCGCTGATTTACAATATGTCATTACTTATTGAATGCCCTAATATACTGGTATACAGAAAAAAACGTGACAGAAACAGAAGGATGGTAGAAAAATATTTCAGCTCTTTGAATACGAAATACATATGTTTGTTCAATTCAATTCTACATGGATGCAAAGAATAAATTCATTTAAATTACAGATTGTCATATTCAACTTCTTGAACGTTTTACTGAATTACGTAAATGCTTCACCATGCAAGACAAAAGCTAGGTAATGATGCAAACATACATACCAAGCTCAGCAACACAGTACACGACTCTCAGATTTGATGATGCGAATGGGACCAGCAGGAGATGGGAGTGGCAAGAAACAGTTTTATCTTTCTAGTCACGATTTTCGAGAATTGGGGTCTTGAAACTGCGGAGAGTTTACCATGGCCACCTTTTCAGTGCAGCTACAAAAGGCCATATCGCGCTCACACCAACCTTACACCAAAACAAATTTTCAGCCACGCACTTACGATTCAGTTTCTAACATTATGTCAACGTTTTTTAGCAAACTATATTTGGACCACTAAACATAGTTTCAAAAATCACAGCCTCTGTAGCTAATAACATTGGAAGAGAATTTCACTGCTCGAAGATGACAATTTGCGGAAAAAACAGCACAGCAATAAAATGCAGATGTGGTACAAGAATCATAAACAATAAAGCGAATAGAACATAATAACCCGCACAAAGTGCATATCACCAAAATGATGCCTCCAATCTTCATTAAACTAGGTCCACAAAAATGCAGTAGGCGTACATTAATTCCATTGTGAGTTCTAAAATCTGGATTTTTATCATTTCTACAGGTTTCTGGCGGGACACTTTTCTTGGCACACAATATCAGGACAATCCCGATTTTTCGGGAAGTATGGAAATCCTAGCTTAATGTTAAAGTTACACATTTTGTGTTGGAACACCAATAATTTTACTTGTTTAATAATGAAATTCTTAATGGATGCGTGGCGTAATTAAAAAACATTTGACGAGTTTTTTGGAATGAGGCAATACCCGAATCCACAAGAATAGAAAAAGAGACTGTATCAACGTATTGCAGGTCGTGGAATCCTTCCCACTAAAACCTTGTTTTTAAAATCCAAAACAGGAACAAATTCTACAAAAGCATTATCGTAGAGGGTTCGCCAAGAAAACGGGCGATTTTTGAAGTATTACTCGACCAAGACGAGTGGAGCCACGGACATAATGTGAACTAACGCGACGCGGTATTACGAACGCAGGAGCAGTAGCGCCACAGCTCCGGACTGCAGGACTCCACTGGCCTTGGTCGAGTAATACACGATACACTAGTAGCAAATACAAGGTGGTGTTTGTGTGTCGTGATATTGCCGGAGATATGCAATTTACGCAGCACTAAACTATTAATCGCCAGTGGAACCATGCACAGCGTGCATTTGCAATCAAGGCTTATAAAAACAATATCAGTTACAAGGCTGATAGAAGAGGATTACGTAGGCATTTCAATCTCGGACGCCATTACCGTGTGCCTAGTGCTCATGCCATAGTATTAGTATATATTACAAACTGTGAGTTCACAGGACCAGCTAAAAAAAAAAAGGACCGAGTGGAAGAAATGTTGTTCGCATACCGGACACCATTAATGATGTTACTGCTGCAATTCTTATACGGGAGGGAAACGACCCTATGAGTAGGATACGTTAATGAGTTACGGCTAGGAGAGAAATTGGGGGTGGATATGATTGCTATCCTCGTGCTGACGACTAATTACACCAGTCGATACCATCATCCTTAATGATGGATGCTAGGTGAGCCATGCGTCAAGTGCCGGTACACTTCCGTCAATACTCCCGGTGATCATGGAGGGAGGAAAAAGATTGGGATCCTGACTGTTCTCGTCTTCTAAGACGTTCACAGAGTTACGTAAGTTGTTTTCAGTTCGCTTATCTGAAAGTCCTGTTATTCAACTGTACACCAAAAGGAGTTCCTTGAGTAATATACAGGGCTTTCATTTCAAAACTTCCGAGTCTAAATAACTAATTCTTTAAATTGAATTCAATTTCAACAAAAAAAAAAAAAACGTCAATTTAGATATTGAGGGGGAAGTCTGAAACCAGGCTTAATTGCATTTTAGATTTCACCCCCCCCATCCATCCTCACTCTGAAATTTCAAATGACACCCATATATTTTTATACTTAAATATGAAAGAGCATTCAATTGTTTATACACCTCATTCATTTATTTCACATGTTTCATATCGTTGCCTGGCAACCTCGATTGTTGTTATTCTTGATTAGAACTGAAGCTACAAAAATATCTTACTATAATAATACCGGACAGCTAGCAATTCTACGCGCGAACGACGCTGGTGCTGCTACCTAGGCAACCGGTGTGGTGAAACCCGCGAAACAAGCTGTTATCGACTGCAATGTATATTCTTGCTGGGCTAGTTAATAGTTTTATTAATTAGTGCTGTGTTAAAATGTCAGGGTGTACAGTAGACCCTATATGTACTGTTTATAAT
The DNA here is from genome assembly GCF_040183065.1 of Periplaneta americana. Lineage (NCBI taxonomy): Eukaryota > Metazoa > Arthropoda > Insecta > Blattodea > Blattidae > Periplaneta > Periplaneta americana. The sequence continues at coordinate 50,486,411 of NC_091122.1, forward strand.
TGCTACAATTATAGCATTACAAATTGCTCCAAATCGTACTTTCGATTTCCAAGAGATCATAAAACGTGAGTCAACAAAATTCTTTATTAGGCCTAATGCGTTTGTCTCTGTGTTGATGGAATAATAAAAATTATTATTTTTTTATTTAAGCCTAATAAATGAATATAAGTTAAAAAGTATTGAACATTTTAAGGTTTTTGTTGTCTACGTGCCTTTACTAATTATTACGAGCATCACATTACTACCAATTTTATCTTTGCAGTTGTCAGCAATGCGTATATAAAGCGTTATTGTAAATTCATTATTAATGTAAAAATTAATTTTGTCTCACTAAAGCAAAGAAAAAATATGCAACAATTAATTACGGAAAGTAATACGAAGTGTGCAATATTTCTCATAATATCCACCTTTGATACAAAATAATAATGTTACATTAAATATTATTCAACATTTCTTAAGTGTCTCGTATATTATTCCACATTAGTACCTCACGTTTTAAACAATAGTCCGAATCCCGCTATGTTAAACATTTTTGTATTAGTGGACGCAATTCCATGCCGCTCCGGTAGACGTAAGGTCCGCGATATTTCGCACTCACGTCAATGCTGCTAGTATACAGGTGTCCGGTATTATTATAGTAAGGTATATGGCTGAAGCTACAAATACCATTGAACATTTCTTGTAATAGTCATGTTCGTGTATTAAATTACTGCAAAATGGTGTATACCTTTCAAGAGAGAACAGAAATCATATTTATTTATGGAGCTGAAAACCGTTGTGCTCGTAAAACTGCTAGAGCTTTTAACGAGAGGCATCCTGAGAAAAACGTAAGTCACCGATTTCACAGATCTAATATGGAAATTTGAAGAAACTGGTTCTGTGTGCAATAAAGCAAATGGCCAACCTAGAAAACTCAATGAAACTTCGCAGATTGAAATAAGCTAGGTCATTTCATTAATGAACCCACCACTCCCACTGCAAAAGTAGCTGCTGTAACAAATATTTCGGTTGGTTCCATACATAAAGTGCTGAAAATGAACAAATTTTTCCCCTACAAAATACAAAGTCACCAACAGCTCTGCGAAGACGATTTTGATAGAAGAATAGAATTTTGTGAACAGATGTCTCAGAGAATTGAAGATGATCAAAATTGGATACAAAATGTTTGGTTTTCTGTACTCGTACGGACAGTCGTTAATTAAATTAAATTACAAGTAAACAAGTTTAAAAATATTTACTCCACTTTTAAATAGGAAACAAGTTGAAAGTACAGGCTGAAGAAATTAAATACTCCGAAATGTTGAAGACTGCACAAGAAGGGATCACAAAACAATGCAGACATACAAGAAAACTTGGATGTAGTCAGTGTTACAAAGTAGAAGAATACAATTCCGGAGGAAATACACAAACAAAATAAGAAGCGTACAAACAAGTGGCATTAATTCCAGTACGAAGAAACCCAAAGGAAGGTCGGATGTTGAGCGACCGAAAACTAAATCGTTCAAAATGCTGACAACAAAAACCATTACGCTCTTTCAGTAATAACTATTTTCTTTTTCCGCACACAACTTTTCAAGACTTTTAATACAATTTCGCGAACAAGTTGTACGGACTATGACTGCGTGAAGCGTTAATGTTTTAGGTTGGGTGTTGTGATATTTAGATATTTGAGGAATTGGGTCTGATTTATAAGGATAGTGAATATGATTGAGACAAATACTAAATTTAATGCAATTTGACTGTTGTATTATTAACGGTTACTTTTTCTTTACTTCTTAATGAATACGTACCATAATTAGACAGGGTGTTTCACGAGGATTTATTGTCCTTTATGGCGCTTATTTCCGAAGACATTCTGAGCAAAAAATGTCATATAAACATGTGTCCTAATCTCAATATTTTCAGAGTTACACTAATTTGAAGCTGTTTGTAAATCCCGGTGGAGGAGAGAATTTTTCTCTGTTCCACTGATCCTTCATCATATAATATTTTGAAGCTAAAAAATGTGTTGTGAATTCCATGGTTGCTTCGTACAGAATTTTTTTTTCGATTTTCAACTACAAAATTACATTTTCTTATGCATTTATCACAATTGTCACAAATCACGCCACTCTTGTAAATTGTTTAAGACTTACATTAGGGTGCATGTGCAAGTTCCTGAAGTCGTATGATTCGTAACAATTTTTTTCGTAAGTCATTTGATGTCATTTTTAGTTAAATAAAATCTGTACAAAGCAATTAATAACACATTTTTAGCTCCAGAACAGTAGCCAATTAAAGAAATGACATTTCTGAATAGTTCATTCTCTATTTGTAATATTTTTTACCCTTAAAACTAAAGAAAAATGGTATTTTACCAAAAACTTCAAATTAACGTAACTTTGAAAACATTGAGATTAGGACTAATGTTTATATGACATTTTTTGCTCAGAATTTCTTCGGAAATAAGCTCCGTAAGGGACGATAAATCCTCGTGAATCACGCTGTATATGTATAAGCATTTATAATGGAAGATTGTGCTTAATCTGAATTGGTTTCAGAGCCGCTAGTATAAGATAAATAAGAAATATAACTCATGCAAGGAAGTCAGTTTATGTCTCTAGCAAACATCATACCAAAGCAAATGTTTGATCCGTTGCTAAGCAAGCGACATCAGAATAGAGACACTCGTTGCTAACAGTAGATAAATGACGTCAGTTGCTGAAATTTCCGTAATATATGAAGACTAAAATTTCAACTGAAATTCTAATAAGAGCAAATCATACACAAGCCTAATAAAATTACATCAACAAATGTTTTATATGAATTTAACATTTCAAGTACCACGTGAAAATTTGTGTTTGCTACAAATATTCTGACATTCAACAAATGTTTTTCTCATTATTTAGGTTATATACCTTTCAGCTTTTAACCCACTTAATAAGAGCAAGCTCAGCGTATAGTATTTAATACTTTTGTTAATGTGAGAAACTGGTAGAATAAACGCAAGAAACTGGTAGAATAAACGCAAGAAAGATATACTTAAAAACCAAACACTAATGTAGTGTATAGCCCAAAAGGAACTCCGAGCAATGTAAGCTCTAGATGTAGACAGCAAGATGACCGAGATGGAATAAGCCTTCACGTTCTCCTTGGCGCGGAATATTTCTTTATAAAAGTAAACGAACTACAGGACGGGCTGCCTATAAATACTCCTACGAATTGTACAGATATGAATGCCAGAAATATGATCTGGTGACATTTAGTGTATTTCGATAGAAAATAAAACCAATGGATAACAGTGACTATAGCCGCGTCGCTGTTATTTCCAGCGTGGCTCCTCCTCTTTGCGTCTTAAACTGGCCGCGTTGTTGCACATTCTATACCCTGCTTGCCGCCGAGCAGCAATCTGATTGGCTGCTGGATATAAGAGCGACGCGCCTATAGTGAGATGATGTATGGCACCAATATAACGAACAGAGCTTTTTCTCTTTGTTGCGAGCATCTTGACTTAAGCGGTCGCAAGATGGCATATTATAAGAGTAGTTTTTCGATCGAAGAGCACTTGGTTGAGTGTGTTTGGAGCCACAAAAGACCGCACACAGGGCAGACAATGCAAGAATTTATGGCGCAGATGCAACTGAGATTTCGGAAGCCATCTCCAAGATAAAGCAACACTTAGCTTGGGAGAAACGAGAGCTTGGTTCTGACAGTATCGAAGCGATCGACAAGAGATTCAATTCACGTGCTGCAGTTTCAGAATACATCAAACGGTCACCTAATAAATCAACACGCAAGCGAGCATCAGAATTCTATCACTTTCAACAATGCATCGTCACATGAAAGATTTGTTAGTGAAGTCATTAGAACTGTTTTCACCAATGAACTTAATGAAACCGAAATGAACAAACATAGCGATGCATGTAAAAAAAAAAAGTTGCCTCGTTTAATTATTAGGCAGCGGCATTCCTTTTAAGATTTGTAGGTCTTTATTGCATGCACCGATAATAAAATGAAAATGCGACGTTGTCACGTCTTGTTTGTTGCTGCTATATATTAATATAACATGGATATGGGCTAGGCTTAATTGCTCAAAGCATGCGTTAATTTGAAGATTATTTATATTATTTATTTTAAATTAATTATTTAAAGAAATAATTAAATGTTTCTCCATAAGGAAAGCCGGAAAGTTTGACTTGCTTTTGAATTTGAATTGTTATTTAACTCTGATATATTATTATTATTATTATTATTATTATTATTATTATTATTATTATTACCATCGTCGTTATTGACGTTCATGGGTTCCGATACTTCACTCGCTTCCCACGGCCTCCACATTTTTATTATACACTGAACTGTAATATAATTAATTTTCACTGTGAACTAGAACAAGAGACACTGCTAAAATTTGCAACTCCGCGTGGAGTATTGGAGCGGCCTTCAAAAGACTTGACGACGACAATGGACAGCGACATAATTAAAATTATTGAAACTACAAAGCTTCCGTCCTCTTTGACACCGCTAGCCTACTAATTGAACGTGGCTACTTTAATTTATTGCGTTAGCAAGTTTCCTACATCTCTATCTTTAGAAAATGTTCTCTAACGAGTGTGCGATTTACCGCAATATGCGCGAAGGCTATGTCGTTTGCTGGGTAAATGTACTCACATTCGAGTTGGAACATAATCCACCACATATTGAGTTTTGGGGCAGATGTTGCAGCAAACTATGCGACTGGAAGGGTTCTTAAAGGAACAACCTATCTGTAAATGCTCCAGACTTTGTTAATACCGTAACTGATTGAAAATGGAATTACGTAAAGGATACGGTTTAGCATGACGTTGCTCTGGCCGATATCCCGCGAATTATTCGTAACTTCCTAAACGGCAATTTCCCAGAAAAGTGGATCGGACGTGAATGTCCATCACAGTCATTACCACGGTCTCTACGAAGTTCCGATTTTACTACACTGTGCAATAGCTTGTGGGGCTACATCAAAGAGACAGTGGTCGAGAATGCTGCGAAACTAATGAATTAATTATAACTACGAGCTGATGTGAGAGCCACGTTCGCAACCAAAACACCACTGATGTTACGTAAAATGTCGCAAAGGGCCTGGAGACGCATCCAACCCTACAGTAACAACACCCTTAGATCAATAAATATGTAGCGGTACAGTGACTACGGCCCGCACTGTATTCTGGAAATAAAAGGTGTATCAAAAGGTCAGATCAATCCTTAAGGAGGTGATTCAGGACCTTATTTGCAACAAAAAATCCTAATACAATTTTTCAATATTCATCCCCGTTTCTGAGTTACAAGTATATCACGTACCGTATTATCTCCATTTGATTCTACGCCTAATGGACCTGCCTGCTTGAGAGAAGGTAGGCTAATTGTCAGTTGTCTACAGCAGATGCTCAAAATGTCCCCCTCTCGCACGAACATAAGCTTCAGAACGCCGTCTGACCTCTCGCAATACATTATCCAATCCGTGCTGGTGTATCTCCATTGCAGCCGTGATAATCTTTGCAACGAGCTTTCGCTGCTTGCTATCTCCGTTTGGTACACTTTTTCCTTCGTGCAACCCCAGAGAAAAAAAGTCTAATGGTGTTAGGTCTGTCGACCGGGCTGGCCAGGCAACTATGGTATCAACTAGACGGTGCTCCAGCACATTTCAGACTTCCAGTACGCCAATGGTTAGGTCACCATTTTCCAGGTATATAGATTAGAAGGGTTAGTCCCATTGCCTGGCCAGCTCGGTCTCCAGACCTAACGCATTGGACTTCTATCTCTGGGGCTGCATGAAGGAGAAAGTGAACCAAACGGAGAGAGCAAGCAGGGGAGAGCTCGTTGCAAAGATTAACACGGCTGCAATGGAGATACACCAGCACGGATTGGATATGTGCAGCGAGAGGTCAGACGGCATGCTGAAGCGTATGTTCGTGCGAGAGGGGGACATTTTGATCATCTGCTCTAGACAACTGACAATTAGCCTACCTTCTCTCAAGCAGACAGGTCCATTAGGTGTGGAATCAAATGGGGATAGATACTGTACGTCATATTCGTGTAATTCGGAAACGGGGTTGAATATTGAAAAATCACCTTCTTAAGAACTGACCTGACCTTTTGATACACCCTGTATAGCGCAAGGACTGACAAAACTACAATTTCAATCACAAATTTTCAGGAATAGAACATGTGCTATAACGTCACAATATACGCCAAGATGACTTGTGTTTACTACAATTAGCTAAGGTAAATGTACCATTTTACACGCCATAAAGGAGTTTGGGGATATGAAGGCCTCCACGCTTTCATGACCTCGGCACTAGAATAAGGTGGTACGGTCGACACCACACTCCTGCTGCATTTTACCCCCGGGAAAGGCTCGATCCTCTATTTGCTATTAGATGTTATTCATTCAATTGGTATCAGCCACAACAACGAAGTTAATAATATTACAAACTCAAAACTACACATCAAAAGCACTATTGATCGAAACCAAATATTTAATCAACTTTGTTTTCGAGCAAAAACCACGAAGTCATCACGACGAAAACAAATTAGGTTTCCCGCTGTTTATCAAAGGATATTACATGCTGAAATATAACTGTCGATGACACGATAGAATTGAGACACCAGGCACGATTCTTACTCATCACCAGCAGTACAATGCTGGCCACAATTAGACACGGAGAGGGAAGCAATGCTTACGCACACTCCATTTCAAACGGTCATCAATGAAATAATTGCTGCATACACTCGCATAACCACATGGTACATACGCGCTTTAATGAAGCTACAGTGTTCCATTAGTTTCAGTAAAACAGGAAGACTAATTTACTTTAACAGTTCAGCAATGTGTTTACGCGCCTTTCATTTGCAAATCTGTAAATTTAATGCTCTCCCAACCTGTGGCCAGCATTTATTGTTCGTGTGCAGTCTTAGAAAAAAGTTTTGTGCGAGATCGTGCGTATTTACTTGTTTTCCGCACAGAACCAATACGCGGTAAGTGTGAAATACCACATTCTGTATTCCCAACGTAACACACATAACAATTTCCCTCTTCTTACCGCTTAAGCGCGACATTCATTTTACTGCTTTAGGCTTTTAACATATTATTTTTAGAGACGTTTAACATAGTAATAATTATAAATTGGAAACTTACCACTGCAATCTCACCTAAATTGCAATGTTAATTATTGTTTTTAAATATTTGCAAAAATTAAGTAAAGTCTACTACTCCACGAAACTTATTGCATTCCTGATACAAGTAACATTAAGGAAGCCGTGAAATAATCAACGAGATTCCAGATGCCGATGTTATTACTGCAATATGTTATGTAAATAATATTGTTAAAATATTAAAATGAAAAATAAATCATTACATAACTTTATCGTTTGTTTTAAGTTCGCATTTATAGACTGGGGGAAAAAAAAGACAGACGTATATCACGGCCTGCTGGAGTATAGTAAACACAGAAAACATTTTACGGCAACAATGTTGAAGAAAGATATTTTGGTGTTCCGAAGTTGGCGTCATTAAACAGAAACCAACATGAAGATTTCATTGCAACTAATTAGAAATTCGTCTTTCAGGTATGTAATAAATGATCTTCGCACAAAATAATGTACGATACATGAGCGGTATGTTTGTTTTCATGTTCTCGGAAATTAAAAAAGCTCGACTACGTTTCGCTTTTTCAATCTTTTCCTCGACCATGAAAACGTCAACATACCGCTCTTGTAACGTATATTACTATTGTCGCACAGGTACTTTTTTAAGTCCCAGAAAGGAGGCAGTGCGCATGATCAGAGGACGAGCGACCTGGTTCAGAAGAGAAGGACTAGTTGAGGTAATAGAATTAGTTTTGTTTCGTTGTATGTCTGAACATGCGCAGTGCCTCCTTTCTGTGCGACAAAACTGCCTCCGTTTAGTAAAATATGAAAGAAAGAAAGAAAGAAAGAAAGAAAGAAAGAAAGAAAAAAATGACTAAAAGCTATACCTACTGGGATAGGACAAATTTATTATACACACAGATTGGATTACACAGATTAGATCAAATCTGCAATGCTTGGGAAAAGTGGCATAAGTCAGTTTCCACAAACATTTTTTATTAATTTATTGATAACTTACGGAACATCTGCTCGCTTGGGAAAACGAGACAAATATTTCTCCCATTACAATAATTCATACAGAAGAAAAACAAATCAACATAAGCCAGTGTGAACACAGTTTTTTTCCTTCTCCTGTAAAATTAACATTTTTGACTTGTGCCACTTTTCCCGAGCACTACAGAAATGACCTAAATAAATAAGAAAGATAGATAGACAGATAGATAGAAACGATTTCAGCCATTTTATTTCTCGGATTACTTCACAGTTTACACTTAAAACAACTTTAATTTTTTTTTTTTCAAATGGTCTTTTTTTTTCTTCCAGTCAGTGTATTTTTAATGACGTTTCTACTTTTATCAGTGGTTGCCACCCCAAGCTCCCTTATAAGCCAATCTTGTCCCCCCCCCCCTCCTCCCAGTAGAGAGAAGATAACTCAGCTAGTTGCAATATTTCCTCGAAAGACCGCAGATCTTTTGCTAAATATGGTTGAATCACATCTGAAATAAGAGATAATGAAGAGTTGTACAATTGGGAAGGAAGTGGAACATGGTCGTCTGTAATATGCAATTTCAGCATCCGTCTGGAAGACTTTTGAAACCACAACTAAAAATCAGGTTAGTCGGTTCTTGGAAACGAACTTCGGACCTCCCGAATACTATTACCACCGTGCTCTGTACAATCAATCAATCAATCAATCAATCAATCAATCAATCAATCAATCAATCCTAAAGGCTTCGCCTTGTCTATCTATCTATCTATCTATCTATCTATCTATCTATCTATCTATCTATCTATCTATCTATCTATCTATCTATCTATCTATCTATCTATCTATCTATCTATCTATCTATCTATCTATCTATCTATCTATCTATCTATCTATCTACCCTAAATTCTTCAAGTAATTTCGACTGCAATTTTATTATTGACTGCATTGAAGCTGCAAACTGATTAACTTCTATACCCAACAAACCCAACTTTTGATGTTGGCAAGAAGGTTATCATAATAAAAAAAAAAGTCTTTTGTAAAAAAAAAAAAAAAAAATTGAAAGTGATCCCTCACCGACAACAACTGAATGCAATTAAATCTAAAGCAGTTAAGTTACGTTATTAGTGTATATTTCATATTTATAAAATTTAGTGCTTTGTTAGGGTGAATCGATTCAATGTGCCTTTCCTTATATAAACTTACATAAATTTATACGGATTTGTATTGCGAATAGGCCGTGTACGACTGACATGGTTAATATTTAAATTACTGCGAACTATATTCAGGGTTTAATGATGTGCTAATGTCCAACACTCACCTCTAACAAATACAACAGTAAGCATATTAGCACATATTCTCTTACTGCAATTACGTAAGCCCTGAAGAAACTCTTTGTATAGTTATGTATTCAATGGAACAACATATACTCGTAGTTTCGGATAGCATCTAATCAGTTACAAGGAGCAGATTTAAATTACAACACAAAAATACAGGATGCATATCGCGATTGATGATGTCAAATTTTCCGTCCATGTGGCCTACGTAATAATTATTATGAGTCAGAGTTTTGTGGTTTTTCCGCAGTCTTCTCAAGGCAAGGACAAAATCGGGATGAACGCTATACTTCAATCTCAAGAGGTTGGCAAAGTAAACATAACACTGATGGGAAAGTAAGCAGAGCTAGACTGCAGGTGGGCGTTTTGCCTTCTTGCTAAGTAACGTACTTCCATGCAGCAATAAAATTGATAACGAGTATTAATATCATTATTTCAATGGGATTGCAGGCGGAGACAAAGGCATTGGCAAATTAAGAGGAGCTGTTCACACATGCTTGTGTTATGTGTACTGTAGACTATGTTTTCAATTTCACGCAGCATACATTCAGCACTTTCATTTCCTTCGAAAAGTAGATTATGTGTGGTGAAGTACCGTGTTATAAAGAATGACAGCATACTATAACAATTTTTCCTCATATATGAGATCATTAATTTCCGATGTGAATTCGTATCCTAATAAGGTCATGTCGTATCCAAAAGGCAAATGCCGGGTAATCTTTTGGCGAATCCTCGGACCTCACCTCATATCACTACATCTCGCCAAAATATTGTAAAAAATTGCACAAAATTGTAGTAAATTACTAAATTGTAATTGTAATATTGTAAAATTTTGACTTGTTCCACATCTTAAAAGCTTCATTGCTCATGTAAGATCTATGGAATATAATAAATGAATGAATGAATGAATGAATGAAACCTACATAATGAAGAAACAGACTTAGGATTGATAAGGACCGTATTTTTTGGTGAAACAAACAAAACGGGTGATTTAGGTGTTAAATCTCCACTAAGTTTTTTTAATTAATAGGTTATTAACTTTATGAATAAATAATCTTGTTTAATTTAATAAATAGCGCGATAAATTGTTGTTTAATGTTTGGCATCTGGCAATGAAACCATTAGTGCTCTTGCTCTCTAGTATTTTTGAATTAGGTCTTTCTCTCCAGATAGTTTGCTTCAGGTTTTCAGATGTTCTTTAAATTTAAAATGTCTAAAATGCCGGTTTCCCGAATTTTTCTTACAACTTTCGCTAACTTTTACAATACTCATCTGGCAATCCTATGTATAAAACTTAAAAAAGTCAATTTTATCATTTTCAACAGTTAAAATATTAAACAACTCAAAATATCAACCATTTCCACGAAATTTCAGATAATAGAAGATGGAAGAGTTTCTATGTACAAAATATAATTCCTGAGTATCCAAGGAAAAAGTACAGTTGCATCCTTTTGATTGCTCACAGGGTATGACTATTTGTCAAAACATTTGAACAAAATTTGAATTTTTTCTTCACCACTTTGTCCATTGTGCAGTTTTAAGAAAGAAATGAATCAGAATCATATGTCCAGCCCTTTTCTCTAAACCACATGTGTGTGAGAAATATAGGAGAGCAAGCGAGTTAATGGCTATATTGTCAAGAACTCAACATTAGTTGACAACACGTTAAAAAAACCGACTATTTCAGCGCACTACTGCTTAAAATAAAAACAATTTAAAACAAAAACCCTGGTGCAATCCGAATATGAGAGAGCTGAGGTTCGCCCAGAATATACGGCATCTTGCGTTAGTTCTCACGCGTCAATTTATTCAGGTATTTCGTAGTATGTAACAAGTTCACTAATGGATTAATTTTCTCGCGAGATACCCGTTATTATATCCATACAAAATTTCACAATAGGGTATCGGTTAATATAACCCACAGAAATTGTTTTTTTCACCCCATTGTAAGGCATGGGACTATCAGACGACAATTTATTCTGGTCATGTTCTTAAAGCCATCGAGTCAGGCTTCAGACGATGATATATCGTCAGGTAGATCACATGTGTAGTACAAGTTCGCCCAATATCACCAGATCACACAAACAGAAACAGGGCAAATGAGACACACACAGTTCACAATTTCAAAGCTTAGTTCCTTTAAAAATATTCAGCATATACAGATAACAATAAATTAGAGGATCAATTTTTTTTACATCCGAGAAAACTTTATTGTATAAAATACAAATTACACTTTACCTGATAAAATAATAAAACAAAACATGTGGAACATGTATTCGGGGAGCTATTCTGTGATGGTCCCGACATTAAAACAATTTTACAAGTTTTTTACAATATTAAATCTGAGTGTCTTTTCCTTTTTAGTCTTCGAAATGGTGGAGCAGGTGAGTGATTTTCTGGAATTTGCTTGATTACAAGATTTTCATGGTCATCGAAAGAACTGTGATTAAATGAAATCAATAATAATAATAATAATAATAATAATAATAATAATAATAATAATAATAATATCTGGTGGGATGGAAGAGAAGGCCGTATAGCCTCAATCCTATCAGATTAAATAAATAAATAAATAAATTAATTAATAATAATAATAATAATAATAATAATAATAATAATAATAATTACAACAACCAAGGAAGTTGGTGCAGATGGTAGCGATTGTGACTCTTATTCGGGAGGTGCCGGGTTTAAACCCCATGGCCGGTCAATCTGACTGGGGTTTTTCATTGTTTCCCTCAGACACAAAGGCAAATGCCGGATTGGAAATTTGCATACCCTGATTCATCACCGCCTCAATCACCAATATCATAAACATTAATCAATATCTAAAAATCAGTTACATGAACACAAGCCATCTACAACACACATCAGAAACAGGAACTCAACAAAAGTAACAACGGCCTACTGGTATACCCACAGAACCTAATATACGATATTACCACAGATGTTAAAGCGTGTATAAATAATAATAATAATAATAATAATAATAATAATAATAATAATAATAATAATTTTATTTAACTTGGCAGAGCCTTCTCTAACACTTAACCAGATCATCATCATGAAGATCACATAGAACACAAAAGAGCAGCTGATATTCTCAAGAAAACGGAGAGTACTTATAAAGGAGAAGTAATTTCAACACACATTTGCAGACACTATTTTAAAACGGGCTTATTACAAAGCGACTAACATAGTTGAAATAAATATAAATGCCAAATAAATTGAGCAATCAAGACGAAGTAATGTAATGTTCTAAGATTGAAATTTTGTCTGTGCACATGGACTATCTGTTGCCCACATTTGACAATTGAAGGTTTCAGAACCATAGTGGGTCAAGCGCCATTTACTAAAACAGTAGAAAACAAGGGTTAAAATGAAGTTATTACTATAATTCAATAGAAACATATAGCAAGTAATATAAAGTATACACATTAGAACTAAATGATATGTCAATCTTCATTAAACTATGGTATTCACTTAACTTTAACCCTTGCTTTCTCCGTTTTTAATAAATGGCTCTGAACCCTTCAATTGTGAGTACTGATTCCATTATTGAGAGTAAAGTGGGTCTCAGCTAAAAGTTGGATCTCTCTTCAGAATATGGTTCCTTCAATTAAAACATCATTTTCAGTTTATAAGCATACATTCTCGGATGTGTGCGCAATTTTTTTTCCAAACAGTGCTGTGTGGCATTTGCAAGTTTGTTTAACACAATAGCACTGCTGACATAACGGATTTTTCTAGCTAGGTTCTGGCTTTTATGAAAAACCTCTGCAACCTGATTTCACTTTATCATGAATAAGTTTATTCAAACTTCTTAACATACATTGTTAAAGCCTAAAGGTTCATCACTCAGATGCATTTTTGTCTGAAATCTTCTAAATCGGACAATGAAGTTTCTACCACATTCATAACATTGCAGCAAACCCATAAAAAGTGTTTGAAGATTTAAAACCATTTTCCCGAACTTGAAAAAAGTGTGTAATAAACAAGACAGATGACTAACACACTTTTGTTTATTTTTCAAAGTTTTCTTGCATCATCATAATGAAAGCAATTGTTTTAGCACGGAATAACCAAATTCCGTTCTTCACACATCCAACAGCCTCTTAGATCGTCTTCATTCCTTAGTCTGTTTAGAAATTAGCCTATATTAGTTTCAAATACGATAGTTACTTTATAATAAACCTATACATTATTTCTGCGTTGCTCGATCGTTACGGAGACCGCGAATTGATTTAGAGGTGTGGCAGTGTCCAGGGTCCCGGAGCGGCGCAGGTTAAATCTGGCGAACAGGGATTTCTATTCATAATTTGTTCTATTTGGAAAGCAGTGCACGCTCACCAAGTTTTCGTTTTGAACATCCTTTAGAGTTTAGGTTAACTTTACGTTATTGATTCACAACTGAATATTTAATAAATAACTATCATTAGACAATAGTACATTATGCAACGAGCCTATAATGAAGGTAATTAAGAAGCGAGTATGGCTATTTATGAAAAGAGCGCAAGCGAGTTTTATAATTTTCATACGAGCTTCTTAATTACCATTATAGGCGAGTTTCATACGACTTTTTATGCTCGACCATATTTCTAACTTGATATTATTAATTTTCTTTGTATCTGACCTTGGCCAATGTCCCGTATATTGTGAGATGTGCGCAGACGCGAAAGTATTGATTTTTTCCGAGGAACAGATGTTCACATTGACCTTGCTAGGCCATAAGAACCTACAGAGATAACATTAAAATTAAATTAGACATTGAAAAACGAGATGACAAATTGAATTTATTTGAATATTATTTACAATTAACGCTAATTATTATAGTAACAGAACATAACCTTCTGCGACAGTATTGGATTTCCAGCGTCCGTGACTTTTCGCTAATTCTCTTTCGATTGCATATCCGAGAATAATCGATACTTGCGGTTTTATAACGGTAGAAAGCTGACCTGTCATTGGCTGAACAGTTGTAACCTGAGTCGTCATTGGCTGAAAGACCTGACCTTTAATGAGTAGGTGTACTTTAATGACATACATTAAAGGTCTGCTACCAGGTGTATAATTACTACATTTCGGCATGGTCGAGCATAAATTATATTACACACTTAGTTCTAAATTAACAATTAACAATACATCGGATTGAAAGTGTAACTGCGTACCAAAGATATTTACATTTTATCTCATACACCATTTAATATTGTCTTTTTACAAAAGCATTCTATTCAGTAACAAAGTGCTAAATACAATACGAGACTTCTATCACAGGGAAGTAACACATTGTATCATCTGCTGACAGGAGCCCGTATTTTTGGAAATATCTGCTAAAATGCCACTCAGCCATAATATTATTATGCTACTACATCTACAAACGGTAGGCAGTAGCAGCAACCAAAACGATTCGCTAAAGAGCCTAGTAATTTCAAGGTCTCTTTTACCCTACCCATCAAGTGACAAACGTGGTGTGGGCGATATCAGAACTGACATCATCACCGTAAAAATGAACACAGCATTTCCCAGCATATGTTCCCCGAAAAACACTATGCGTTTATACAGACGAATCCACTCACAAAAACTAGACAAATATCACCAATAAAAATAATTTATAATCTGAAAGTAGCCCTATTTCTAAGGCTCGACTGCATGTAACTGGAGTTTACTTGTGATTAATTGAATTATATGTACCTCTACGTGACAGTTTAGTTTTGTGCTGATCTAAGATCACAGAAAAACTCGTGACAACAGCGCGACATATGAGGGAAAATCGTGTTCATAGTAAGATCATTTGTAATACGGTCTACATCGTTAGAGATTCAATTATCTTTCTGCACGTGATTTGTAACCAAAAAGATAACCATGAAGGAACACAAAATAATTCATGCATAAAATAAAAAAGTGATATATATATATGTTGATTGAAATTGTTAAAAAAAAATACATTCTCATATCACCAAATAAAAGGAGGTTTGAGAAGAAATAAATGCAGTTGTGCGGAGGCAAAAAATGAAGAGCAAAATTCAAATCCTGACCTTTCGTCTCAAAGAATTCCTACAAAAGATGATTTAAAACTTGGTACTTTCTGGATGGCTCTCGTAAATGCGTTCGAGAGGCCAAAATTTGTATAAGCACTTGTTTTGATAATATTAATATGATTAGAAGAAAAAAAAATACTTTTTTATCTACCCCTATTAGGACGTTTGCTTGTCAGCAGTTTGTATTTGAATTTCGCCCCGATCATTTCTATTTGGCCTATGTACATTTAGTAGTTGCCCAAATTAGTTTTTCCATCTGTTCAGGATTGAACGAGAGTCTGCAAGCAAGTCCTTGATCACATTTACCCTTGCTTGATATCCGTTCTTAAATTCCTTTATGTCGTTATATAAATCTCTGATGTTTTTATTCATACTTTTTGTTTCTACCTCATTCAGTTTTTCCTTTAAGTAATCTATCCCTCTTTTTATTCCCAAATGCAGGACTTGCTTCTCGTCTTTCACTGAAATAATTATATCGCATAGATGTATTTACGTAAAAAAAAAAGTTGTTCTAGAAGATGTCGTTGTGAAATTGCCTTTACATTTAAAATAAGGAAGGATGAGGGAGCAGGACAGACTAATAGTGTACTGTAAACCATCAATATTCAAGCACTCTTCAAAATTAGACATATGGCTGAGGGCAAATTTAAGCAAAAAACATGCAGATGGAAATACCAGTCAAGAACTGGCCACCAATTAGGGTTGGGTCAACGAGTATTTCAGAAAACCTTTAATGCCTAACGATTTTACGACGAATAAAAAAGTAGATGTACTGTACATATAAAATATTACCCGGACCCGAATATATATGTATGCAAAATGAGTGTTTCATGTATTATTCTGGAACGAATCCAAGATTTAAATTTCTTGACTATTACGACTTAGTTGATGACTATATATCTTTAAGAGTACGAATATAAATTAATGCACACTCCACGGAAAAGAAAATATATTCTTATTCGCATATACATAATTGAAATAAAAACCAGACTTGAAAAGACACGGCATTTATTTCGCGGTAATGACTACTGTAAGAAAAACCTTAATTTTAGTTCTTGATGTTTATTAATGCAAGTCTGTCAACATTGCTGTTTTCCATTTATATGCCTGGATATGACTAGCGTCTTGTAAAAAGGACATCTTTATTTTATAAATCATTTTTCAACGATAATTGTCCACCGTTTCACAGAGTAAAAAGTAAATTACATTCACTGTCTTTACTGCTATAATTACATTAAACGTCACAGCATATGTTTTTAGTGTATGGTTCAGTTATAGTAGGTACATCATTGTACAGTTACTCAAAAAACGAATTATCGACTATCGCAAACTAAAACAAATACACTCTAAGTCTAAGGTTGCCGAAGAAGGGGAAGATCGCTACAGAGATTATGTATGAGGTTTAAGTAATTTTTTCTCTCCTACAGTACAGTCAACTCTGGATATAGTGAACTCGGTTATAGTGAACATTCGGCTATAGCGAACCTAAATCGTTGGTCCCGACCCGCATACATTAAAAATTACTTTAATATTTCCGTTTATAGTGAACCCTCGCTTCGGTTTTAGTGAACTTTAAAAATTGAAGTTACAAGAGTTGTATCTTGACAAATTCTTATTTAAGTCAGACCTTCTTATATAAAATTGAAAGAATGTGTTGAGAACAACATTCTAAGTTTCTTACTCCTTTATAATATAAAGAAGAAAATGCGTACTTCGTGCAAAGTGAAAGAGTTTTAGGGCTTTGCCCCACGGGCGCTGTCTTCACTGTATGAAATCAATGATTTTGTTCTTTCGGTACCCATAGGATATATCTTTCACAACTTTCTTGCATAGTAGACACACGCATCTTCCATCTGGTGAGTGGTAATGTGCACTGCTGCAGACTTTGTTTCTTACTCCTTTAGTCAAAGGACAAAGGTAGGATTAGTGATTCCTAGACAATGAGCTGTACTGTAAATCCAGGCAACGCGTGACGACCTTGCCTCACTCCACCGTCGAAGGGTTGCCATTCTGTTCTCAGGCACACTACTCTACTGTTACTTCTAATCCTCCACCATCAAAGGGTTGCCTTTTGTTCTCAGAAACATTTCCATTATGACGGATAGCATCCAAGCAACGGAAAATGAAATTATCTTTTTTATTAAAAGGGGACGGACATTAAGTCCAGAGCATAAATGAAGGTAAGATTCCGGTGGCTTTCAAACTTCATCAAACCCTCTCAGTTTCCATTAAGTGACCTGAGAAATTAAAAGTTCGAGTACGCAGTCACACCATAGGCCTAACAGCGTTTGTCATTTCTATCTGATCAGTGTTCGAACAATGACTGTACTGTATAAAATGTCGAAGCGAAAAGGGTTTTCTTTGGAAGATAAGACGAATATTGTAAGTGACATTGAACGTGGTCTTTCGAAAGCGGACGTGGTCGAGAGCATGTTGAAGTAAATCAACTATGAGTAACAGTAGGCCTATACAGTGTAATCCATTCCACAAAAATGAAATACTTTAATTACTGTATAGTGTTTTATTTTCTTGTTCACAATTTCATTCATTCCTGTCATTTAAGGTTAGAAGAGAGGCACTTCGGATTTAGTGAACGAAATATGCAAGACCGCAAAGGTGCACTATATCCGGAGTTGACTGTAATTAATATTCCTACAGCCTGCTACAACAGACCTCATTTGACTCTGTTCCGTCCCCCAATATAACTTCAAACGGCTAGCTAGATCGCAATCCCTCAGTCTGGAGCACTTCCTTGAAACCTAAGGACATGTTTGGTTATGTCATTATGAAAATGAAAACGTAGAATATTGCGAAATGGTAAAGCTATTTTAATACTGTACAATGTAAATTTTCTATTCATTTACTAACTAGCAAATTGATAATTTGCCTTTATTTTAGAAATTGTGCAAGGATGTAACCCTCTTCCTTTGAAACAAAAAGAAGTAACTATCATGTAAGCAGTATTTCCAATAGTAGCTTGAGATTTTCTTTAACTAATTAACATAATTTAATTTAAGTTACTAACTGCTCGTGTATATGAGAATATGGTGAAAGATTCCATCACGTGAACAATTAGACCAGTATGATATTCAATTTCTCTCAAATTAAACCTGTAACTCTATAGCTACAGTACACTATTAACTTCGATGTCAGATTGCGTATTTGCCGGTCATTACCTCGCGACACAGGTACTATAACTACACCGACCTTGCCTTCTTACGAGCGATAGCATCAGGACCAGAGAGGTGCAAAATAGCGCTTACAACCGGTTAGAGAACATCCGTCAAGGTCGGGCAACCATCCGAATATTCGATATGTTTTGCAAGTAGACAGAACACCAGGCGCACTTCATCATACTCGTACATGCCAGAAACATTTTCTGAGCGCACACAAATAGAGTAACAATTGAAGGAAATTTACTTTGTCTTGTTAAAAAATATATTTGCTTGATATAGGTTTACAATTATTGTTTGGACACTTTAATACACATATCTTCATAACTAATATATAAATGAACAAATGGACACTGGTAACAACAAAGGAAATAAGTGTAATGCAGAATATGAAATCTGGCGTGTAAAGAAATGCAAGAATAAAATAAATTACAGTTACTTATTAAAGAGAGAAGCAAATAAATACAAAGGTCTACATTCTAGTGTAATATTTACATTTTAAGCTCAAAATGCATACCTCTAAAACAGTAGTTGTTAACATATAATGCCTTTTCATTACTATTTCTTTAATAAATAATTTTTAAGAAGATAGAATGTTATTAACAAAAATAAAAGTACTCTGAAGCTCAAATGCCTATGCTTTTACGAAGCACATTGTTGCCCTTGAAGGTACCCTACTGTAACACCTGGACTGGATGAATGAATCAACCAATTCATACATGAATGAATCGATGTACGAATGAATCAATGAGTCGATGGATGGATGAATGATTGATTGTACTGAGAGAGGAAGAATTGTAGGCCTACACGATGAAAAACGCATCCTTGCAAGGGCCCTTGTAACTCCTGCATGTTTCAATGTGGTCTGCCTTTGCCATCCACCCACAAGAATCAGAAACAACTCGAAATTCGATAAACAGAACCTGAGACACTCCGCGAGATGGAAGAGCTTTGCATACTGACTACAGCGCCAGGCGTTCAATAGCAATATATAATTTCTATTTTTCGTAACCGGTTGTGCACGACTCTAATCAGGACTACCAAACTACTACTAATATTCCAAGCATTATTTAACTGTCTTATAGGTCGATTTCGAATTTTTTCGTAGAAAATGAGTTATAAATATGATCTTTCAGTTTACAAAACTTGAAGACACTATCCAACCTTCCAGTGTTGAACGTTCCCTTGTCAGAAGTACCGGAAATTCCTCTCATGTGGTCAGAATAACAAATGGCCGCCACTTAAGAGAGCAAGACAAGGTAAACATACCCAGTCTTCAAGGGAAGAAGATAAATCTTTATGCTGGAAATTCAAGTAGAAACGCTGAGCACGATATGTGTATACACATAGCCTACAGTGCTTTAAAAGGTTTGGTAAAACCTTTAGGGATATGCAAAGGGCTCCACGTATAACACATTTAAGTACGAAGTCATGTTCTTCTCATTCAAGCTATGGAGCTACGAGTCCCTGGGTACTGCCAAGTCTAAACCACTTTGCCTACCCTGTAATGATCGAGCGACGCAGCGTCGTAATACTATAGTAAACGCACTGTAAACTAGTGCAAATGAAAAGCGTTGCAGAAGAGAATTGAATTCAAGTTGCATCCACAGTATATGCATATCCTCGATTATATTGTCAAAGAATAAAAATGTCTCACGCTAGGCTGTAAGAAAATTGAGCCGTTAGAGCAAAGGTGGTGTAAGTCAAAATTGGATAATGAGGTTTAAAGTAAAAATTCTGTAAAATACAGCGCAAAGTAGCAATTAATATGGCCTTCTTGCTGTCTACTGACTACTAATAGTTTAAATAAATTGAATATTAATTGCTACTTTGCGCTGTATTTTACAGAATGTTTACTTTAACCCTCATTAACCATTTTTGACTTACACTACTTCTGCTCTGAACGGAACAATTATTCTATTGTTAGCGAAGGTATCATTAAATTAAGGAGCGATGCTGGAGCAACTTTTTAACCGAATGCTTGTTATCGTCACGTTAACCATTTAATCTGCATTTGGAGTGAGGCATCATTGTCGGATAGTTACTTACATAGCTTTCACGAGTCATAACACCACTATAAATGAGCAATTCCAGTACCGAGATCATGAAAGTATCGAGCTATAGGCTACCTCCATGCGCATACATGATGTATAAGGAGACACCTTTTACCTAAACACAAACATATGTTGGAATAGGTTGACGTGGATACTTTTTCAGATTAGATCTGTAATGGATTTTATGTGGACCATAAAGGTTTCCTAAAATGTGTATTATAACCCCTACATCCGATGACGACGCTCCTATCTGCAATATAGAGTAAATTGCTGAGTTTACGTCTACACAAATATTGAGTAAATAACCTCCAATTTTGCGTAAGGTCTATTCCATCTCAAATCGACCGAAATATAGAGAAAATTGACCTTGCAATTTTTAAATACAATGAAACTTTTTCTGTCCGTAGACAACTGTGATACAATGCTTTGTGCAAAGTTTGAGGCATCAGAACTTCAAAGTGTTTAAATTAAAAATATTTAAATTTATCGTATTTTCATAAAATTAGCAACTTTAAACTGTTGTGGCTCCGAAACCCTTTCACTCAATGATCAAAATCATGGTTTATTTTGATGCTGAAAAGTTAAAGTTTATATTGACATGTAAACAGTTTTTCTTACTTTTTATGGAAATGGAGAAATTTAGATTTTTCATCATTAAGACGCCTTCGGCCACGAAAAAATATTTTTAAAATATATGGTTAGATTCCGCATTGAAAGTACAAATAAACACATACTGTATTTTTTACTGGTGCACCGTTGATAAAGTATTGAAAATAAATAGTACGCGCGTGAGCTAATCAGCTGATTGTGAGGCGGGATCTAGCCGAGGGAAGCAAGGCCAGGAGACAAACACGTCATGTTTCGTCTAGTAGCGCATAGCTGGGCTAGCTTTATCACAGGTTTTCATAAACACAAGAGTAAAATGACGCCCAACGCTCGCTTATCTTCATCTCTCGGCCAGTGCGAGCGGTACTGCGCCGTCCAAGTCCAGGCGTATGAAAATAATTTATTTAATACCCTCGAAACTTATTTCCGTGATACTAAGCAAACAATGCCGAATCCCTCTCAATAATGCAAGGTTTTTTCTCAACATGTTTTTACATTTTTACAAATGGGCAAAAAGCCTAAAAGTAAGTAAAATCAGATTATCTGTCTCTCTGTATACAATAAAAATAAGGATTACTTCTTATCATAACCTACCAATTGTCAGCTTCAAAATGAGCTCCCGTTCAATGTTCTGCAGTAGGCATGGTTCCAGAGTTCTGAGCGCTGAAAGAGGCTTGTTTTTCTAAAATACGCTAAATTTGTCGCTCAACAATACGAAAGCTGTTTGACTTTCGATAGTATATTTTTGCAAATGCACTCTCCTCAGCACCTTGTATAAATAGGGAAAAAATTAGGGTATAAAAAATGCTAGGTTTTTTACTGATCGATTTCATATGGAATAGCCCGTAAATATACAATTTCCCTATACATGTGTATATCCCATGGCGACATACAGTAATTCGTTATTATTTTATGAATTACGCTCAAGTGCCAATCTGCAACTTTGAATTCAGACTGATGCCTTATAAGCTGATTACCAACGAAGCTTTTAACTTGTTAAGCCGGCGACTAATTTCAGCCAAGCGCTGTAATGCTCACAGTTAGCAAATGTTACGAAGTGAGGATTCGCCTGCGCGAGGTCGAATGCTCACTTTGAATGCTGGGTTCAGAAGTAGCTCATATTTAATTCTCGTTTGAGATGTCTGATATAAAGTCGCAAATGCTGTTTTCCATTTTTTTTCGTGGGTTATTTTACGACGCTTTATCATCATCTTAGCGTCTGAATGAGATGAAGATGACAATGCTGGTGAATTGAGTCCGGGTCCACCACCAGCATTTGCTCATATTGGATTGAGGGAAAACCCCGGAACCTCAACAAGGTAACTTGCCCCAACCGGGAATCGAACACGGGCCACTTGGTTTCCCGGCCAGACGCACTGACCGTTACTCCATAGGTGTGGACGGTTTTCATTATTATGGGATGGTGTTATTTGTAGTAGTAGAAGAAGAAAATCAGAAACGATGGTGACAAGCTAATCTATATAAGCAGAAGTGTTAATGGTGCATCGAACTTATGGACTATCTTGAAAAACCAAGAACTCAGCGGTCAATATAAAAAAAAAATCATTCGAATATCGTCTACAGATTTAAAGTACCTACTTGCTTGATGTATTTTTTTTATTTTACCTACATTTATTTATTTGTTTTGCTAATAATTGTAACATAAAATATGAATTAAACAGAAAAACTTTAGCTCGCCCCTGAAAGAGTAGAACTCGTGCTCAGAGGCGGATTCCTGAATTGAAAATTAAGAAGTATATAATACAATTTGTCTTATATCTACTACACAATAAGAATATATAAATTTAAATTTACAATTTTTATAATATCCATACATAACATAATTGAACCAAGAGTTGCAAAAGAAGACACTAAGTTCAATTTCATAAAAATCTGTTATATAGGAGGAAATTTATTAATTTTCTCTAAATCCACCCCATATGAAAGCGTTGTTCCTCTTACATGAACGTAACGAGAGTTTGCGCAGAAAAATATATTCTACCTGTAAGTCCTGTGAAAAGTTTTATAAAAATCCGTTAGATGGTAGAGAAGTTATTAATTTTGTCTAAACGCATCCCCTATTCTCTCATATAAACGTAATCAGAGTTTGTATACTAAAAATAAATGCTACCTGTAACTCTTGTACGAAGTTTAATACAAATCTGTTATATAAGAGTGAAGTTATTAATTTTTGTCCAGCTAGGTTTCCGTTCTGACTCACTGTGCGACTGTGTCATGCAACCGTGCTCGCTGACTTGCACTGACTTGTAATGTAATACTCAAAAGGATTCGCATAAAAAAAAACGATTGGAGCATTTATGCTCGCATTCAGCAGCTCGGTTCGACGCTCGTTTTCCTGCTGACATGAATGCTCGCGTTATAACCAAATCCACCGTTTCTGGCGTGTCAAATGAGTAATGGGAACGCTGAGAGCAAGTATCTTATCTTTGCCGCAGCCTGTGAACGAGAAAGCTGACAACTGTGATTGGCAGATTGCTGACGTGACGTGTTGACAGCTGCACTGGCAACAAATGCTCACTGACTGGCTTTTTACTCAAGGACACGCGCCAGAAACGCTGAAGCTGGTTGTACATTGCAATGTTCGGCTCAAGTCAGTCGTCGACTTCAATAGAGGGCTAAAATCAAACCTATAAGTTGAAGGCCTCTTCAGCGAAGCACTATTAATGTTAGCTGATGTTCTTGCAACCCAACATAATTGCGACAAGTGACAGGGTGGCAAGTAGAAGCGTGAGATGAGTTAAGTTTTTAGTTCAATTAGCACCAAAGCATGAATCAGCATGCTACATGACCACAGTTTTAATAGACTGAGCTAATAATAACTTAAATTGACAGTATCTTGTAGGTCGAAGAGCGCTGAGTGCAGTAAGTGATAATACATCAATAAACCCGTATTTCTTCAATCAGTACTAATTTCTTTATTTCCATCGGAAGCTTCTGACGTCATCTGCCACTGAATCGATATTACTGTCCGTGACATTATTTTGACGTAAAATTTATCTCCTTTAACAACAGCTGGCTAGCACTTAGGGAGCCATCCTGCGTATCTCAGATAGTAGATGTGTTTGCCTAATGATCCGAAGCTGCGCTGGGGCGCGGGTTCGATTCCTGCTTGGGCTGATTATCTTGTCGCGGGTTTTCCCAACTGTAAAGTGAATGTCAGGCAATCACACGGCGTATCCTCGATCTCATCTCTCCTAATTCCATCCCACTATCAGCAAATGTATGGACGCTAAATAACTTAGTTGATAGCAGTTAAATGCCCGAATAAAAAAACTAGGACAGCATAGGAGAACTCGTTTTACTGTTTAGAAACATTGAATCAGACTTGAGTGAAATGTATGAAAACATCGTTGACACGCAGCGTATCTCGAAGCCAGGTGTGCCAACATAATAACACTGCAACATACTCAGCGTGTTTGTTTCTATTGCTCTACTCGAACTGTTCTGTTTCGCTAATAAACTAGATCATTCGAAGCTCTGCGCATGCCACTGCTAGATAACTATCGGAACTCTATGAGTGTTTCAAAGGCTATCTCGTGATTAAATTACGAGTAATCCGAAACTGCATCTACTTATTATTACACACAATCTACTTGTCTCTGTCCAGCCACTGCAGTATCATTTAAGTTAACGTGGCCGAAAAACGTCTACTGAGTTGTTTATAACTTAACACAATATAAATTTCACACATTTCCTTCAGGCTTTATTTTCAAAACTAAACTAACATTTCTATCTTGCAATGGAAGAGACATTAACGTATCTCGTAAGTACTCACCATGACTGTAATACAGCGGTGACCAAAACTCGAGCTGCAGTGATTACATGCGACAGACAGCCTATGAAATAAGGAGATTGAGGAAAGGTACTTGGCATGAAAACTACAACCAGTGGTGGTTCCTGTACTAACATCTTGTTCAATCCCACGGATAAAAATCTCAAGCTTTGCTGTATCAGTAATGTTACTGCTGTCATCAAGAGCAGTGAATAATATACGATTTTTCTTGCTTCTTTTTTAACCTTCCTCTTGTATATAATCAGAAATTTTCTAAATTCTTCTCTCGATACTTGGTTGAGAAATTCGTTGTTTTTCAAAATTAAAAACTTCTTATGGACAAGCTATTTAAGCTATTTTAATCATTACTCTTTTGAGAAATTCTATTCTATTAAAAGGCTTTAGAGCACGAGATATTTCAAACCCCATTACGTAGCTGACTTCCTTACATTTATTTATCTCATCTTTCCCTTACTCTCTATGATTTAAGACATGTCAATTCCTGGCGTTTAACAGTTCGTTGGCACATAATATTGAATCAGTTTTTCTATAATATTATTATTAAATGAATAACTAATAAATAGTTCGCGGGAAAAACGATCACTGCGAAATTTAATGTTGTTCTTATGAAAAATGGTAAAAAGGAGAATTATCACCACGAATACAGTGATCCTTTCCTTTATTTTCTATAGAAACAGCACTACATCTTGCAGTTATAGACTCAATTAGATCATTATCTAATCCTTAACAGAAATGTGACATTCATCGTTTTTCCCGTGAACTCTTCAAGTTACACTCATCACAGATTAAGAAGATTAAAATTTAGATAAAACGTAATACTTTTATCCTTCTGGGTAGAAGATATTAAAATATCAATATTCATGCACGTACAGAAGAATTATAGAAACACATACGTAGTAGTAGTAGTAGTAGTAGTAGTAGTAGTAGTAGTAGTAGTAGTAGTAGTAGTAGTAGTAGTAGTAGTAAAATAATAATAAATTATTCAGCGTGGCAATTGAACCGTTGAGCAAAGTAAACATATTACATGTTGTCCGACAGAACAATAAAAAAGTTCTCCTCATTCTTTACGAAACCATCTCTTACTGCTTGTAGAGATAGAGTTTGTAGAGCGACATGATACCGCCACTGCTTGTCTTCAGTACGTGAATGAAACACACACCAATGTACAGGAAACTCCTCGTACCCGTTTGAATGTCTGTGATTACACGATGTAATCACGACACCCGCTTTGGTCACAGCTGCTGTAATATCAAAATGAACTTACGATGTTACAAGAATTCGAAACTGCCAAGTGCCACTCAACGCATTTTACTAGCACAGTCGTATTTAATCTTAACATAAAACTGATCAATTGTGAAACATGGTGGACTATATGTTTCAAATCATTTCGACTGTAAGTCAAAAATATTACCTCTGAGAAAAAGGATTTTTGAAAGCTCTTAACAAAGCTGAATCCTCAAGTACTGTTTTCGGAGAAACTGTTCCGCAAGTGTTACGGGATATTATTCAGTCTACTATAAAGAATAGAGTCTTCATACAAAATGCTCCTGCCAATGAGCTATTTTCTTACATTTTCTTTTGGACAGAAGCAGCTTTGATTTTATCCACCTTTATACTGTGATAAGGGCGTTGTCCATCATAATCGCAGGTCCAAATTCAAGGCGGAGATGTGTTTCCTGCACTCATCTTTTCGAGCTTTGACCGTCCATTCCTTTGTAACAGTCCTTCGTATATTGGACTCAAATAAAAAGAAAGCCGTTTTCTACAAAGTCCTTTTCACTTCCAATGTGTAGGAGGAATGAGCATTTCCTGTTCTCCTCAGGTTTTTAGGTCGTTGATGAGGCCACCGAGGATTTCGCCAAGATGTGCCTTTCATTCTGTCTAGAGGCTTCTTCTTCAGAAAATAACATTATCTCTGTCAATTGAAGCCACTTCGCTAGTTCTCTCTATGTTCACCTGGCTTCAGTAATCGCGAATTGGAGGCTACATATTTCTCCTCGCCTCCACTATAATTGTGTCGATACTAGGAATTATATTTTTAAAATAAAAATTGCGGACTGTAAGTCGAATTTCACACTTAACAGCGTCATCGTCATTGTCAATATGTGACTGTTCGTGTCACACTTTTTCAGTGTAGACACTTTTTAACGCAGAGGACGCGAGTATGTTTACCAGTTTGTACAAATATTCAAGCTTACAAATATTAAATTTTCGATTGGTTATCCTTGTAACTGCACAAAATTACAACAATTTAAATAATTCTATTCACCTTACACAAGAGACAGTAATATTTAAAAAGCATTCATTTCACTACTATAAACTTTAGCAGAAGCAGCTACAGCATTCATAATTCTTGAATTAAGTAGCACATTAATTTGGCTAGTTAAGTTGAATATTATTAGGGCCGATTGTATAAACCATTTAATCTTAGATCAGAGGTTAAATTGATCCTCGTTCTAGCTGAACTTGGCATTTTGTGTTGTATAAAGTCTAATCTGAGATTAATTTGTCTTAAGCTAAAGTCAACTTTGACTGAAGAAATTTTTCCGATTAATTTATATGATCCAAGTTCAGTTATTTCTTTTCTGTTTGAGTGGCAGAGTGTGCAAAAAGAATAACCGTTATTATTAATATATATGGTAGATACATTTATAATTATATACATTTTTTCAATTTCTTGCCTTAATATACAAACATTCTTATATTTTATAAGGCTTTATCGTGTTCAGCAGTATCAAATAACATAACCTATAATTATATTATGTTCATAACAACCATTAATTATTCATGGATATGATAGGTACATTCATAAATTTTCAATTAACTGTATTAGTAAGCGAAAATTGTCGTTTTATAAAGCTTTATTATGTTTAGCAGTACCAAACACCATAACATGATAACAATTTGGAGAACGGTCAACCTTCTTCTTATTGTCCGCCATTATTTACAACGCACAACACAAACCAGTGTCTCCAACAGAGTGTGCGGAAAGTCGCCAAAAAGTAGTTTGGAAGTCGCTAGATTTCTTATTATCGACAAAGAAAGATTAAATTTTGTCTCTATGAGGTGCTAAAAAGGTCGCTAAATCCCTATTTAAGCAATATAAAAGTTAAAAGAAATTGTTGTCGAAAAAGAGTTAAAGTCGCTAGATTGGCTACACTGAACAAACCTATACAATATGGCCCGCGCATCACATACTTCGCCTGTTTATGCGATGTTGCCAAGTACTTTTCACGTGAACTTAGATTGCATCTGAACCTAGGTAATTTGATCGCAGAAAAGTTTTATACAATAGAAGTGTCTGAACTCGGTTCACTTTCCGATCTTCGATCAAACTTGATCTTTAGTCAGGAAGTTTTATACAATTGGGCCTAAGAATGTTAACAACCCTTACATTGGAGTAAAAGAAGACGTTATAAACCGTAAGGGCAGATGCAATTAGTACAGATTCTACTATACTTCGAAATATTTTTCTTTCTCTAAATTAGAATATGACATATGAATTCTTTGTTACATTTAAAATTCATGTATTACCCCAGTTCAGTCAGTCAATGGCTATTTCGTTTGCACCTATACTCCTCCACAACATGCATTTCCTGCTGCCAAAGAATAGGTGTGGCAGTTCCCAGTGGTACATAACGGTGCACGTTACGTTTAGTATAGAGCTCACTGCTTAGAACCGGTTTATATTCGACCAGTCAGAGAACATCCGGCCGAATATTATAGCGGTAATCCTTAATGTTTTGCAGGCTAGACAGAACACCAGGCTCACTCCATCATACACGAACATATCCTGAGCACATTAACGGAATAACAAGAGGAAAATTTACTTCGTCTAATTGAAATAAGAAATGTTTGCTAGAAATTGGTCTACAATTAATTAGACACGTCAATACATTTATCTTTATTATTTAATTTGCGATAATTTCATAACTATCAAATAAATGAACAAATGGACACCGGTAATAGCAAAGCAAATAAGCATAATGCATAATACGAAATGTGAACAAATGCAAGAACAGAATAAATTATAATTGGGCTACTTACAAAACAGAAGAGCAAATAAGTACAAGCAATCCAATGTAACGTTTATACTTTAAACCCAAAAGTATACCTCCAAAACAAAAGTTTTTCATATACAGAGTGGAAGTGAAATAATCCTGTAGATTGAAAGGGACGTTGGGGTACACTTAAACGAAAAGAAAACCTATATTACATTTTGTGATTAAATGCACAGTTACTTAGAAAATTGAGTTGAAAATTTCAGAAGTCTGACAACATCGCCGCTAATGCATTACTCTTTCTTCTCGCAATATACAGTAGATGTAACAGGTCAACGAACTCAGGTCTGTCTACCTTAGTGAACTATCTCCCACCTTCCTCTCTGGCTACAATGTTGCAAGCTGGTCGCATCGATCAGTGGCTTCAAATTAGTGGGTTTTAAATTAAATTTACACAAAAACCATCCACGTTATTGAAATACGCCACAGGGATAAATGATTCTTTATTAGATTTTCTATCAAAATAGACAAAAATCATTATTCTACTCGCAACAGTTACCGAATAAGAGGGTGTTAAACATTTGAAAAAAATATATAGGCCTATATAAACTTCTTTTCTGAGGAAACTATGGACTTTCCACCAATATGGTAATATGCTTTTTCGTTACATAAAACATGAGCCATTCGCTCTGAAAATTTGCATGGTTATTTCACATCCACTCTGTATAATGTTTTTAAATTACTCTAAGCAGATACATTATTACTTCATCAATCCATATTTTTAAGAAGATAGCATTTTATTATTCAAAAAGAAAAGTAGTCTCAGGCTTTTAATGGTTGCAGTTTCACACATTG
Source organism: Periplaneta americana (assembly GCF_040183065.1). NCBI lineage: Eukaryota > Metazoa > Arthropoda > Insecta > Blattodea > Blattidae > Periplaneta > Periplaneta americana. The sequence continues at coordinate 50,516,378 of NC_091122.1, forward strand.
TGTTGCTCTCGACGATATCTGTAATATCGGGATGTCCACACCTGTGGAGTAACGGTCAGCGCGTCTGGCAGCGAAACCAGGTGGTCCGGATTCGAATCCCGGTCGGGGTAAGTTACCTGGTTGAGGTTTTTTCCGGGATTTTCCCTCAACCCAAATACGAGCAAATGCTGGGTAACTTTCGGTGCTGGACCCCGGACTCATTTCACCGGCATTATCACCTTCATTTCATTCAGGCGCTAAATAACCTGAGATGTTGATACAGCGTCGTAAAATAACCCAATAAAATAAAAAAGATATCGGGATGGATGGATGCATGGACGAGGGAGAGAGGAAATATAAATTAAAAAGTTAAACGATGATAATCGCGTCCTTGAAAGGGTTCATGGGACTCTTTGGATGACTCAATGTGATCTGCCTATATCCCAGAGTCGACCACTCATGAAGAGAAACAATATTAGAATATTCGTTAAATCGAATACTGATGCAGTCAGCTATACAAAAGAGCTTTGCATGCTGTCTACAGCGCCAGGCGCTCAGTGTAATACATATCATATTTAACAGGTTGTGCAGGACTCTTGTAGGCTCTTGTATGAACATAACTCAAAACATTTAATGCAATAAAACGTATTCTTCTATTGGACCACGCCTTTTCAGCTTCTGTCGTGGGATGCGGCGGCAGTCGCTGTGTTTGTTTGGTGGGTTATTTTACGATGTTGTATCAACATCTCACGTTATTTAACGTCTGAATGAAGTGAAGGTGATAATGCCGGTGAAATGACTCCGGGGTCAGATAGTTACCCAGCATTTGCTCATATTGGGTTGAGGGGAAACCCCGGAAACAAATCTCCACTAGGTAACTTGTCCCCATCGGGTTTCGAACCCGGGCCACCTGGTTTCGTGGCCAGACGCGCTAGCCGTTACTCTACAGGTGTGGACGCAGTCGCTGTGTAATTGCTGATGACTTGAGTTTGACTGGCTGTTTCCACCTTAATATTTTCGGCCTTTTTCCCTGCAAAAGTATCTGTCCTTAAGTGGGACGGCGTGATCGAAGAGAGACAAGTGGCCTTTATTTAGCTTTAGTTACAAGAATCATTGCAAGGACGCGCATTCGTGTACCTTTTAGTTCAGTTTTCCCTCTCCTTCTCCCTCATTGATTAATTGATCCATTCATTCTTTGCCAATATCCTACCTTCCTCTAAATTTAAAACAGAACTTCTTCTGAGACCTCAAGAAATAAATGTAGCAAGTGTCACACACGATTAAAATATAGTTACTGGCTCACCAGAATTACAGCAAAAAACTAATTCATCACAGTTTATCGTGATTCACAGATAGATTAATATAATTCAAATAGGTATATGAATAAACTTCATGTAACTCATTACTGTTCATAGGCCTACTACTCAAGAGCTACAAGTTCCACTTTAAATTTCATGCACAACCGAACAGGTATCATGAATAAAATTATCCTGTATTTCTTTCTTTACACTGGTCAACATAATATGGGTTCCAACATGTTCCCGAAAATTCACTTCCTTTATTTCCATCTTGAGATTTTCCCCGAGATGTGTGGTGATGTTAAGGCTGGTTCACAATAAACCGAGAACGGAAACGAGAACGAAAACGGAAATGTTAAAATAAATGTGAACGTTCACAATTAACTATTGTGAATGCTCATATTTAAATACATTTTAATATTATTTCCGTTCTCGTTGTAGTTTTTCGTTCACGGTTTATTGTGAACCAGCCTTTAGTGACGAGCTTGGTGAGCGCTTTCGTCAAGAAATTTCGGTGATGGAAAAATATACTAAGAGCAGTGGATTACCAATATGTTAGCAGAATATTGCTGAACTATATCTCGTGAGGTACCTGATGCTCGATACAAAAGAAAAGCAAAATACGGAAGATCTGATCTTCTGATTGAGTAATTTATATTTATTACCATTACGTCGGGTAGTACAACTCCTGATCACATATATATCAGATTGGCCATTTCCATGTTATAAAATGACAACATATAAAAGAGAACAACTACTAGGATCTCCACTGCCGAAAATGAATTTTTTGGTAACGACGCTAGATGGAAGTATAGCCGCAAGCTATTATTCCATGCAATTCCATCAGGGTTATACCATAGTCTAGTATATACAGTCACGAAGCTCAATACGTAGTAAATATGCATCCATAAATAGTTGTTAACCACTAGGATCGCTACTATCGCCTCATTACAGACAATGCGAAATAGTACTAGCACAGTCTATTGTTCCTAGCACCCTCACAACTCAAGCTTTGTGACTATATACTTGACTGTGGTTATAACGTGACTTCTTTTGCAGTCGCTAGATGGAGCATAGTGAAATTGATAAAAGTTGTTGATTTGAATGTGCATTAGGTTGAGCAATCTGTTGTATGTGACCAGAGGTACAACTTGCAAGTTTTAATTCTCTCGAAATCCATAACATTCTTGTTGTCATATTCGTGTTAAGGAGGTTCGAATTATACAGGCTTAGTTAAAAGTCCCGCACCACCTAAATAACTTTTGAAACATACGGTTCAGTGACATGAAACTTGGTATGTGAGGATAACCATATACTAAGAACTCAATACTGGTATTACCGAGTTTTTTCTACTTCCGGTTTAACCGGAAGTAATTCCAACTCTCTTATTTTAAATGGAACACCCAATATATTATTTAATTTTTGAATAGTACTCATTAAGAGCTTTTCAAAAATTACCCACACTTGATACTTCTGTACAAATTCAGTGTTGCTAAGTCAAGAAAACAGAAAAGTGTATCGAATATTAAAATAATAAAATACTCCTTCCTTAACAAAAACAAAACACTACTAAGATTTATTTCAAATCATCCGTCCTCAAGTGAGGTTGACCACTGGGATCCGGAATTAACAAACATAAAAGATAAAGGGAAATGAAACGAGCAAAATAATGATTCGATTTGTACATTAAAACAAACATTTACGTGTTAACATATGCCTATAGATGATAATGTAGAATTTGAAGAGAGGCCTTCAGAATTTCCATTACGATCTTCTGAACCTCATAAAAGGGAATTTGAAAGGATTTAAGGACATTACCTGTAAATTTTGGTAAACAACCCCTCGCTCCAAATAGTAAGCCTGTAACATCCCAGTTGTAAAGCGAAATGCCATATTTTTCACTAAGGTATGGAAGACAAGGTAAATTATGTGTTCAAATTGGTAGCCCTCAGCTGCTTTACAATGTGTCACTCGATCATAGAAACCATTTATGGAATGATTTAACCAGGCTTTAGGAATATCTTGCACCACTTCAATTTTTATTTAGCAACACTGAATTTGTACAGAAGTATCAAGTGTGGGCACTTTTTGAAAAGCTCTTAATGAGCTTTATTCAAAAATAAAAAATATATATATATTGGGTGTTCCATTTAAAATAAGAGAGTTGGGGTTACTTCCGGTTAAACCGGAAGTAGAAAAAACTCGGTAATACCATTGTTGAGTTCTTAGCATATGGTTATCCCCACATACCAAGTTTCATATCACTGAACCGTATGCTTCAAAAGTTATTTAGGTAGTGCATTTATTATTTTAATATTCGATACACTTTTCTGTTTTCTTGACTTAGCAACACTGAATTTGTACAGAAGTATCAAGTGTGGGTAATTTTTGAAAAGCTCTTAATTACTTCTGGTTAAACCGGAAGTAGAAAAAACTCGGTAATACCATGATTGAGTTCGTAGTATATGGTTATCCCCATATACCAAGTTTCATGTCACTAAACCACATGCTTCAAAAGTTATTTAGGTGGTACGGGACTTTTAACTAACCCTGTATAAGAAATATGTATAACATGTCCAAGACAAAACAAATACTGGAGTAGTTAAAATTTGTTGCCTAGTGTTATTTTCATGTCTTAACTCGTACACAATGAATCACTTTAGACTGAAGAAGCGAGTGAGAAGCTTGCTAAAAAATTCGGAGCCGAAAGAAAGGTTGTGAGATACTGCAACAAACTTCTCTGTTCTTTCATTCAGAAGTCGGTTCATGATCCTTCTCTGATTATTTATAGTTGTCACACTCATTCTTTCCATCTTCCTTTGTTTCCTTTGAAGAAGTAAAAGTAAACTTGCAGTGGAAATTAATTGCACTGAGGAAAAGTGTCAGACAACCACAAACCAAAAAGACATCGCACTTACTATGGGTGACTGGAATTGAGGTTACGATATCGGAGAACTCAATGTTAAATGGCGATGAGATCAGCACGATGCCGCTTTTCTACATAAGACAACACAGTACGCTGACAATGAACACCTGTGCCATGACATAAATGGAATTTAAATCTACAACTGTTGTTTCAACGCAACAGTCTGCGCGTCTTAAGCGAAATAAAATGAATCAACTACCATCACCAACAAAGCCATTGTTTCTCTCAGAGAACAAATACAGTAAATGTTGTCTATCGAGACATTTCAGAAGTCTTCCTTTACTTATTTTCAATCACGAATGAACCTGACGCACAAGGTGGTTGTTGTCAAGGCTCTTGCCCAACAGTGTTGCCAACTCGATTCTTCAAGAGCCCACTATAAAATAGTGCAGAAGACGCCAAATTGTTACATTATTATCTATAGTAATGTCACAGTAGGAGTGAGATTTGCCGATAAATCCACGAGCGAAGTGAGTGGATTTATTTGGAAAATCTCAGACCTCGAGTGACATTTATTAGAACTATTTCGTGAATAAAATAAAAATGTATATAATGTATCTCTCAAATACGCTCACAAAATGTTAATAATTGTATATTTATGAATACTTAATCTATTCAGACACTGTGAAGTCGAAACATGAATAACGATTACAGCAATAAAGAAATTGAATGTTATTCAGTAATGCCAATTGAAAAAAGCGAAATACAGGTTTAAAAATAATTATATGTACTGTGCTTTTCTCTTGTTTATATAGCAGAAATAGTTTTCATTATCTGCTGAAATCATAATTTAATTTAAACATTTTATAGTATAATTACAAATAACCTGATTAATACATTAATTAAATGAACAATTGTTATGAAGGCGTCATTTTCTTTAGATACAATGGACATGGAATTAGAAGATGAAGAAGTAGATGTGGAAGTAGTATTTCGCACTTTATTTAGTACAATGGATTCATGCTCATTGATTTACGTAGAAACAGTTGGTGATACTGACTAAACAAAAGAACGACCATGCGATAAATTGGTAGTGATAAATCGAGCTGCAGAAATTATCGCGATGTATGACTGTGGTTGGTTGGAATTCAAAATTTCATTACATTTCATTGACCGAAAATGGAATGACGTCATATAAACCAAATAATCAATGTAAAACGAGATTTTACCACTGTGAGTGTACAAAATTTGTTCAATTTCTTATCAGAAATACAAATCTGATGTTACCCGCTAACCTAGCAAGAAAAAACACCATACCTAGCGGAAAAAATGATAAATCACTGTTGTCCACAGTCTCAAGATCGACAACACTGTAAAGTACGAGTAATACGAGGATAGTAAATTTAACAGTAAACGTACAGATAATAATATTATTCAATGACACTCGAACAGATTGCTGCTATAACAAGCTACAGCTACTTACAACTAAAAATTGAGGTCAGGGTGGATCGAACGGGATTTGAACCCGGGTTATGTAGCTTATAAACCTAGCGCGCTACCATTGAGCTAATGTGACAGTTTTATAATGTATTTAATATTTGTTGACAATTATTTTGATTCTTTTTCCTCAAGACAAATTATACAATTACTGTATTCAGTTTATAGCGGTAGTACAAAACCATGCCAGAAACTCTATTAAAACGAGAGTTCATGCATCCATGTTAGATGGTGATCATTTTAAGAAGTCGCTTCGATTTTCTTCTCCATATGAAATCCGATCGATATGTATATAGGGCAACCCATACACGAGGCGAGAAGTAGGCCATCTCAAAGCCATCACATTTATCAGGGCAGCATTTGAAAGGTCACTTAATTCGTTTCAGAGTAAGTTCATTGTTATTCATATTTCTACGTCAAAATACGAATAGATGTGTAAAACAGAATCATTTTGACCTTCGAGATGTGTGTTACCGTCGAGCGAAACCGTGCGAACTGTGCCAACGAGAAATACATTATACGAAGATCCCTTTGTTCTAATTTCCATGTGTACTTCCTCCGCCGATCTTCTTTCACCTAGGTAATTAGACCTTAACTCCCCTCCCCCCTTCTCGCCAGTTATCGTTGCAGAAAATTACAGTAAGTCATACCAGACATAACATAATAGATTACCTTATTTCAAAAGATGTGTATCACAGCACAGGCTTCAGAACTATAATCGTGTACAAGCTAAAATCACTAACCAAAGAATGGAGAAGTGGTTCTGCAGCTTGAAGGCCTTAGGCAAAAATCATCCAGTACGTCATGAGGCTTTTGTTACATAGAGAACGAATTGTCGTGACGACACACACTTTCTCAATAAGCGTTTTACGCATTTCATAATTCAGATTCTTAAGAACTTTCGTAGATACTGCCGTTTATACTCGTACTATACAGGGTTGAACTAATATGTGGGAAACCTTTGGGGAATGGATAGAGAACCTAAAAAGAAGCAAAAAAGTTCAAGTAAGTATACAATTTCCCTTGGTTTTTAATCACGGGCAATTTTATTTCATGTGTTTAGTTCTTACATTTTTATTAAATATAAGATGGTAATATGAGATAGTCTTTTTCCATAGTCTCTAATTTGAAAAACAAAGAAGTTAAAAATGGGATTTGCGGTGATCTCTCATAGAAATATCATTTCTTCTTATGTGTGCAAAGTTATAATACGATTAGATCAAGGAATCAGGTGTTATGTTTTAAAAAGTGTTCATGCCGCATAATTGAACTTCCAGAAAATACGGTTGCAATATGGGACAAACACCCTATTTAAATTCTAAAAATTAAGTCTGGAATCACATAAAGTGTTTAAGACATGATCACTGGTAAAACATTAGACAAAGAATTCATATATGAAAGTCAATGTCTTGATAGTTATATAAAATATATGAAGTTTTTCATTTTTCACAGGTGAATGCCCTTGTTTTGTCCTCAGTACCTTTCATGCACGTTTATCAGGTACCTTATACACAAATTAGAAGTTTCTAAGACAAATTTTGTCTTGAACATCTATTTTTCTCACAGGAATAGAAATGTAATATGGGACAACCCTGTCACATAACACTGCCACTCATACCATAACATAAAAGCTTGGCTAAATGTAATTCATAATGGCATTTGATTTCCATGATGGTAGGCAATTCAAATCTATATCTCTTACTTCTTTACGCATAAAGATAATACCTCTATCTCAATCTGAGGTTGTCTGATATGTACACTTAGCGGCAAAAAGAATGGGCCGACGCGAGTAGGTTTACCAGTTTGTACAAATATTCAAGCTTATAAATATTAAATTTTCTCCAATATAAATTCTTCGAACACGTCTTTTTCATTTATCACTAGGGTTAGGAAGTTTATCCATTTCAATTTTTTTTTCGAAGATCGTTATTGATATACGTAATGACTATTATTGAACCCGAATTATCATGCACTATAATATAGCAAAACATGCACAATGAAACGAAAAACCGTAAAAATATGCATTATCAAGATTAAGTTCTACATTGTTACTTTTTTATTTTGAAACACCTTACTACAACTAATTTATATATATATATATATATATATATATATATATATATATACATTTTTTTTTTCACTTAAGCTCATGTATTTATCTGAAGCAGTTCTTTAACACAGAAAAATGATTTTTCTACATCACATGAAGTAACATTGCATACTTAAGTGAAGAAAATTGGGACAAAGTGATTTCGAATTTTAAGTCTTAAGCATTTCTGCATCACCTTGTCTGCATCGGGAATCGAAACCGCGACCTTCCGGCTTTGCAGCGTTACGCCTAATAGAGACGCTATCGTGCGCCCCAAAATACAGAAGTACGTATCACAACACTCTTCAAGGGCCCTGATGTATCTAGAATCAACCAGCCATTCGATTTTATTACATATTTTAGCCTCTTAAACAAAATACAGCAAATTTAAATGGTTTAATTATGTGTTACCTAGTGAACTACGGCGTTGACGAGACGAGCATGCGCAATGTATGTCTCTGGAACTTAGAAATTATCGGCCGGCCCATTCTTTTTGCCGCTAAGTGTACATTATCAGGCAGTACATCTCACTTGACGATGTGTCAGAGGAATAATTTATGTGTATACATAAGTCTGATTAGTATAATATGTTACTAGTCAGCGATGTATGCAAAGGAGGGGGAAAGGAACTAGTCACCCTACCCCATTATCTCCTAGCTTAGTTGCCTCATGAGTGATGTCTTCTTCGTGTCACTTAAGTCCAAATCTATCTTCGGACAGTTGACTAAACAATAAGTCAATTTTTTTTGCATATAACCAGTACCATTCATGTACGCCACTACCAACTTCTATCATCATCATCATTATTATTATTATTATTATTATTATTATATTTATTATTATCATTAAGCAGTCGGCCTCAGCAGCGTAGTCGGTATAGTGCTGGCCTTCTGTGCTCGAGGTTGCGAGTTCGATCCCGGCCCAGGTCGATGACATTAAAGTATTTTTAAATGCGACAGGCTCAATTCAGTAGATTTGCTGGCATGTAAAAGGACTCCTGCGGGACAAAATTTCGGCACACCGGCGACACTGATATAACATTTGCAGTTGCGAACGTCGTTAAATAAACCATAATTTTTCATTATTAAGCAATTAGAAGCTTCTTGTTGTTGGACACATCGGTTTTGCGTATTTAAATAATGTGTCCAAATTATTCACTTTCAATATTTTAAAATCAGTCTCCATGTTGTCTTAGAAGTATCCATTCCTCAATAAAAGTGTTCCTCATCGCTCCAAATATTTTTCGTGAAATTTTAGTTTCAAATAGTCTTAGTTTGTGTGTGTGTGTGTGTGTGTGTGTGTGTGTGTGTGTATATATATATATATATATATATATATATATATTACTTGTTAGGAGGGAGGGAGGGAACATACCACGCACTACGACCTGAGATCTATTGTACGCCTCCCGATATGGGATGAGTTGCGTGCCCACCGATCTAATCACTTGACCCCCTTAACGACCGGTCCCTACAGCCAACAGAGTCCATGTACCACTCCTGCTTCGGCAACACCCCCAAAGCTCCCTTAAGGGTCAGAGGCGGAAGTCCTCCCCCGAGAAGGTCTGCCCCGGGTTCCGTTGCAGAAGCCATCCATCATCGCATGAATACAATCCACGGAGGCCGGTCGAGAGAGCCAGCAGCTTCGGAGGGCCACCTCTAGAGCGATCTGAAAACTACAAGAAGTAACGGGATGATGAATGAAAGGATAGGGGAGGAAAGGAAGTGGCGAAGATGAGTGGGGTTCCAATCGCCTCATGAAGTTACCTGATATTCATCCATAGAAGTGAGGGGAAAAACCCCGAAAAAACCTCACCCAAGCAACTCGTACCGACCGGGGATCGAACCCGGTCTCGCTGGGCTCGGAGTTAGCCTCGCTAACCCCTCAGCCACAACGGTGGACCTAGTTTTTGTATATACTGTACTGTACGTACTTTTATTATTTGTGCCCACGTTTTGCATGCGTACGTTAAATGAAGCAGTATTAGGAATTTGTAAATGTGTACCTAATATTTCCTGGAAATTATTCTTTTAAAACTTTCAAATCCACTCCTAGTCAAGTATATTCGTTTACATACCGAGTACAATCCGCATTTTTACTGAACCTGTAGCCACAAACGCTAGTGTTTGAACTACAAAATAATTCTGTCAAAGCAAATACGCCTGGGTAATTATCTCTTACCGTGAAGACACACAATAGTAAAAGGGGGAAGTTTGACGAGAATATGTGGTATGCACAGCAGTATAATACATCGTACTAACAACTACGGCTCGAGTGAAAGGTGAAGCCGGTTGGTGTTCATCACTGTGTCAAGAATAACAAGTCGACCAACTGGTTCCTGAACCCTCTTACCTGAAGAGAAGGAATCTGTTTCCAGTACGGACACATGTACAACATAAAGCGAACCAAAGTTGCTTAATCAAGCTAGTGAAAAATGTTCTCATTTAAAGAGAACACATTAAAATCAAAGTTGTTATTAATAGGGCTAAGATAAGTGCATTATTTAGGTTGAATTACGAAAAAATTGAAAGCAAATGAAGGCTCGAGGCAGTCACACCTTTTCTCGCAGGTATTCTCTCTGCATTCACCCGGAGAAAGTGGGGAAAATCCATGCATATCCTAACCATTGTTTCAAATTGGACATACGGTTTTAGCTCTCCGTTTCCGTCTACAAACGGTGTAAATTAAACAGACGTGGGCTACATTATGGTTTAAGAACCTGAATTATTTGATTGTGCAGACACAATAACTAATAATTTTAACATTCACAGTAATATTTGATTACAAAATCTATCAATTACAATTAAGAATTTATATCACTACATCACGTCACCCTGAAAACCTTTTGAAGCCTTGGGATAGCTTTAATTTGGTAGACTTGGAATAGCTTTAATTTGGTAGACTTAGAATAGCTTTAATTTTGAAAAGAAATTATAAGTGTAACGAAGGTGTGAGCTGCTATAATTAAATCAATAATCTAAAATAATTTTCAACAAATGAGGTCTTCGTAAATCTGCCACGAGCAAAAATAGAGATTTTATTTGTAAATGCAACCCTCAATGCACAGTGTGTGATGAAAGTTGGAGAAGGGAAAGAGTGAAATCTTCCAACGACTATGGTCGTGGAATGTAAGTGGAGAAAACTGGCAACAAGAAATATGTTAATAGGCGCACAATTAACCAAAGGCTAGAGGGCGGTATTTCAAGCCGGAGATCCAGGTTCAAATCTCGAGGCGAAATTATAATGAACGAACTAAATTTAATTTAATTTTGTTCGGTGATAAGCATAAGTATTAAATGCTGTATACCTATACATACTATACTCTATTGTTATATTACAAAACAATACTATTTTAGTTGTCTACTAACATATTTATTATGTAGGCTTATAATTTATTGTGTCAACTTCTCTGGGGATTTTTGCGACAAATACAAATTTAAAAGGATGAAAACTCACCTATAATATTTTCCCTGTAAGAAAAATCCTAATATAAACAATAGCACGTGACTGAAGTGAGGTTTCATTGGTCACTGTTTGGCGCCACAGATTCTCAGTACGTGTAATCCGCCTACTGTTGTACATTCTGTTTCATGTTAACCATTTCCCGTTACTCGTCAAGTAGGCCTAACCTCACTACTATGCATTCGTTTGCTTAGGAAACATTTACTTTATAATTACTATAATTAAAACTCATTTAACTTATTTCAGCAATGCCTTTGGTTCTGTTGATATCGACTTGCTTCTTGCAAAGATGAAGGCTTTGCACCTGTCAGACAATACCTTGAGCTGGATGGACTCCTACCTACGTGACCGCCAACAGTGTGTTTCACTTGATAATCAATTCTCCCAATGGAGATGCACAAAGGCGGGAGTGCCGCAGGGCTCCGTATTAGGACCACTACTTTTCTCTATCTACATTAATGACGTATCAAAGAACTTACAGTATTGCCGATATCACCTCTATGCCGACGACCTACAACTTTACATACATTCCAGACCCAATACGATCAATGAATCGATTGACAAGTTAAATTGTGACCTAGCCACTGTCTCCACTTGGGCGGCCAATTTCGGACTCGCACTTAATCCAAGTAAGACTCAAGCCATAATTATTGGACATAAGCGTTTAGTTAACTCCCTTAATAACAGTAATCTTTCAGTTGTTACCCTTAACAACACGCTAATCCCTTATTCATCTGTCGTAAAAAATATTGGCTTCTTTTTTGATACTAATCTAAGTTGGAATTTTCAAGTTAAAGAAACGATAAAAAAAATCTGTTCCTCCATTCACTGTTTGAGTCGCTTGAGAAACTTCTTGCCCCAGCAACTAAAACTTACCCTAGTGCAAACCCTAGTAACGCCGCACTTCGATTATTGTGACGTTTTGTTAAGTGACCTAAGTTCTGAATTGTCAGTCAAGTTACAGCGAGCTCAGAATATGTGCGTCAGATACGTGTGCAACATCCGACGGTATGATCACATATCACCGTCCTTCGCAAGTCTCTCGTGGCTCCGACTTAAAGAACGTAGAACTTTACACTCTTTGTCTTTACTCTTTCGAATTCTGCACACTTCAACACCAAATTACCTTTCGTCTCGTTTCTCTTATCTATACTCTAACCACGACGTAAATACCAGATCTCTTATCTGTGGCACGCTAAGTATACCTCTTCATAGAACATCTTGTTATTCATCATCTTTTACAATATCCACCTCGCGTCAATGGAATTCCTTGTCACAAAGTATTAGGGGCTGCAAGACAATAAACACCTTTAAGAACAGCTTAAAAGATAACCTTATTAGCATTTCACTCCAATCATACTGATTTAAACTATCACTGACTACATTGTTACTTTTTTCTTTAGACATCATCCTGATTGTGCTGTATTTTAATTGTCTCGTAATAATCTCTTTCTATTACCTAATATTATTTGAAATATATTAACATTCTATGTATTTTAGTTTAATTCTGCTACACAGTTTATTTCAGTGTTTAATTAATAGTTCATAGTATTTTGTTGTTTAATTTGTAAATAACTTTTGTATACATGTAACTCTCATCTAAATAAAATTGTTGGATTCTTTGTAAGTTCATGCATATGTATATACACTTTTTGCTGGTTGAGTGGAAGAGAAGGCCTTACGGCCTTAACTCTGCCAGCTAAAATAAATCATTATTATTATTATTATTATTATATACATTTAAGACTATTTGTTTTTCTCCGCTTTTGAAAGGGTTTCCACTTTTATGATTAATAATCACACACACCGAGGATGCAGAAGTCATACTTAAGTACCACGTGCTTACGTGAACAACTATGAGTTCAAGTGACGCCAGCTTGTTACAAGAAGACTACCTAGGTATTACTGTTGGTATTCATCCGCGTTCATAGTACATAACGAAATATAAAAGTAGCTTTTCTTTTACATAGTTTTACATGAGAAGTTGTATGTTTCATTGTATTTAACAACTAGAATTCAATTTTGTTATTTTCAAATAATATAAGTTTATGGTTTCCAAATACGGACTATACTTTCCTGCGCCATGCGAGTCTTTCGACTGGGAGCCAATCACGGGTATGACAGCAACGTGCTTATGTTTACATTAGGATTTTTCTTACAGCGAAAACAGTATACTTATTACTGCTTCATCCATGATTTTAAAAATGTGAGTGCATTCACATGCTCCGAATTAAGAGCCGCTCTACGTTTAGTAACAAAATAATAATTAATATGAAGTACAACTGATTAATTTTAATTGACTCGAGTATTCGATTAAATATTTTTGATCGATTAATCTTACAACAGAAATTGATCGATTATTCGATCAGATGAATCGATTAAATCGAGAAACACTAGTTTAATGCAATTTGTACAGTTTTTTAAAGAACATTATAATTATTGCAACACGTAATAATTGAAATTGGTTTAAATGAGCGCGACATAGACATAAGGCGAATGTGAATGGTAAACATGACGCCTTAATATAATTATGTTGTACGTACCAAACGGCAGAACTTAAGAGAATACGGGAAAACTGAAACACCTACGTCATAAACGCACCCTGTCAGCCATTTAAAATATAAATAGGTGCCAAGATAACACATACTTTCTCGTAATGCATTTCACATATTCAGGTCGTCATATATCATATTTTCATGTTTACAGTTATCTTTGTAACTATCATTCTAATCACTATTTCCCAACCAAATTTATGCATGTGTAACAAGACACGAACGAAGTCTGTAAGTATACACTTGCGACTTCCATTTATACAAGAAATGTTTACAGAAAAATATCACCTCATTTCTATTTCCGTAACGCCTAGAGTTACATCAGTTTTACATAGTAGGTCATATGTAGAAGTGTCTAAACGTCTAGGCACTAAAATTTTCGTCTGAAAAAGTTTTCAATTGACGGTATTAACATTTATTAAAAACAGTACATAGAACATTATTTTTCACAAAGTCTTGTCTCCCATTTACCTCTGTTACCGCAACAATTAACAATTACATCAATATCGCAAAGCAATTCATATAGATATACGTATATCTTTAACCAGGGCTCACCTTTAGCCGATGGACTTGAGCGTTGGCTTTCCACTTTGGTAACCCTATTCGAAACCAGGCGGATGGATCTGGAATTTGTGGTGGACAAAGACGGTGCTTGGTGGCAGGTTTTCGCGGGGTAGGTCTACTCCCGTTTCCCATTCCACCATTGCTCCATTAATCATCATCATACGGTGTTACGTAGTACGCCTATAGTGCACCAGGGGCAACGCCTTCATGACAGCTGAAAGAATTATAAGCTTCGACGCGTAGCGTCGCTCACTAGATAGGGACGCTTGGATGAATGACGCAAGTCAAGTACCCGCCATTAAATAAATAAATAAATAAATGTATTTTCAACCAATAACTTTTGTCTGAAAAAAATTCTACTGCGCGCATATTACTGGTATGTAAATAATATTTCTCCAATATAAATTCTTCGAACACGTCTTTTTCAGTTATCACTAGGGTTAGGAAGTTCATCCATTTCCATTTTTTTTTCGAAGATCGTTATTGATATACGTAGTGATTATTACAGAACCCGAATTATCATGCACTATAATATAGCAAAACATGCACAATGAAACAAACTGTAAAAATATGCATTATCAAGAGTGAGTCCTACATTGTTACTTTTTTTTAATTTTGAACCACCTTACAACAATTTATATATATATATATATATATATATATATATATATATATATATATATATAAATTGTATATATATTTTTTTCAGTTGAGCTCAGGTGTTTATCTGAAGCAGTTCTTGAACACAGAAAATGATTTTTCTACGTCACATGAAGTAACATTGCATACTTAAGTGAAGAAATTTGGGACAAAGTGAGTTCGAATTTAAGTCTTAAGCATTTCTGCATAACCTTGTCCCCATCGGGAATCGAAACCGCGACCTTCAGGCTTTGCAGCGTTACGCCTAACAGAGACGCTATCGTGCGCCCCAAAATACAGAAGTACTTCTTTATCACAACAATCACAAACTACATCATCGTTCGTCTTTAGAAATTGCTTTCCCCCAATCCATTACACAGAAGTTCCTCTGTTATTAAACGTAGCGATCAGAACAGCGGACACGAAATCCGTTGTTCGGTAGGCCTACTTGCAAAAATTGTGTTTGTTGAACTACCGCGTCTCCAATTATTTTCTTTTTATAATCAATCCATAATCAAGAAACTTAGGCAGAGAAAAAAACGCTATGATGCAGCCATTTTATTTATTTAGTATGTTTATTAATACTGGCAGAGTTAGGGCCATAAAGCCTTCTCTTCCACTCAACCAGCATAAGAACATTAGCAAATATAAAAATAGCAGAACTACAGGAACAATATACAATTCATGATAATGATGATGATGATAATAATAAAAATAATAAAATAATAATAAAATGAAAATAAGTTTAGTTACATGTAATTCTAAGAATCAAACAATTACAATAATGTGAATCGAATTGTTCAACTAATAGACAATTTATACAGGGTGTTTCCGAGGTGGTGTTACAAACTTTCGGGGATGATGGCGATGGGCACACGTATCAATTTGAGATAAGGAACTCTGGTTCGGAAATGACCAAGTCGAAAGTTACAAGCAAAAATAGTTGTGTGGAAATGAAATAACTTTATTCCTCTGTACACCTTATTTATGTGCATTTATCTGTACATCTTACACATACTGTATTCAGTTTACGTTGTCTACTTACAGCAGTAGTGTCAGAGTTGCAAGCTCCAATACCGGTTGTGGAGCTAGATCGGAGCTTGAACTTGCTTATGTCTGTGGAAACACCGGAGCACGCAACCAGTCTAGTGGACCGCTCCGCTCCGTTTAGTCCCTGTCTGACACCGCTGACTTACAGTATCCCATTCAACGCACTGTCTAACGGATGGGGACAGGAAACTACACTAAAGCAATGCAGATAGCGTAATGTGTAACGGACATGGTCGGTCCTGATATGCACGTCTGTAGACAGCAGTGTATGTGTACAAGTTGCAGTGTCCAGTCCATCAGTCCTAGTGAAAAGGAGGAGTACACAAGAGCGGAATAGGTAGACCTGATTTTCGAATACAGATGAGCCAATGGAAACAGTATACAAGCTCACAGATTGTATCGGTGCAAGTATCCACGTAGGAGATATCCGGCTCATATCATTTTTCCACGACTGTTCCAAAAGTTAAGGAAAGGAGGGCCAAATTACAATTCCATTTCCACACAACTATTTTTGCTTATAACTTTCGACTCAGTCATTTCCGGACCATCGTTTCTTACCTCAAATTGATACATGTGCCCTTCGCCATCGTCCCTGAAAGTTTGTAACACCACCTCGGAAACAGCCTGTATATTAAAAATAAAATCATATATTAGTAAAAATTATATTTTAGGAAAGCTCACAGTCTAAGCAGTCTAGCTGACAACCGAGTTTTGAAATTATTAAATGTCTGACAGTCCCTTAAGGTATGAGGTAAGGAGTTCCAATGACGAGAAACTGAAACGGTGAATGATGAAGAGTATCGGAAAGTGTTGTGATGAGGTATACTCAATGTACCAGTGATCTGAGATCGAGTATTTAGATTAGGGTTGGAGCATAAATACACAAAACGAGACGACACACCCAGAAGTATACATTTTAATTCTACCAGGATTCGGAATAATTTCACATATTACTTGTTATGAAAGAGGTAATAAGAAAGCATTCGGAAACCCAGGCATAATCTTTGCTATATGAATCTTTAAATATAGGCTTTTCTATAGATAGTATTTATATTTAAGGAGGTTTTTGGTTTATTTATTATTTAGATAGGCGGCCGGGAAGCTCAGTTGGTAGAGCAGCTGGCTACGGACTGGAAGGTCCGGGGTTCGATCCCAAGTGGTGACAGGATTTTTTTCTCGTTTCCAAACTTTCAGAACGAGGTTCAATCAGCCTAATATAAAATTGAGTACCGGGTCTTTCCCGGGGGTAAAAGAGCGGTCAGAGCGTGGTGCCGACCACACCACCTCATTCCAGTGCCCAGGTCATGGAAAACATGGGGCTATGCCCCCATGCCCTCCATGTTACGGGGATACCTTTACTTTTACCTTCATTATTTAGATAACTTGGGGTTGAGGTGCGCAGAATTTGAAATAGAAGAGAAAGACAGTGTAAAGTTCTGTGATCGTTGAGTCCGAGCCAAGATAAAGATTAAAAAAAATGGTGAAATATGATCGTATCGTCGGACATTGCACACATTTTATGATAACGTTGAAATTAAGACCAGTTTTAAGACGAGTAGGTAGAAAATTTCAGTGACAGAAGCTTTCTATGCTTAATTAACGTATGATAAAAAATGTTCCAGACAGTTTCGATATCTAGCTTTAACTTGCAAGTTGTTAACAAGAATTCGATACATTCTGGCCTTCGCTGCCAATCTCATTCTATTTTACTACACAATCATCGCCTTAAAGACACGGAAAAATGCTATAATTAAAAATTAGATATTACTCTTTTGTTTCCAGAATGTAGCACACACCTATTTCCAAACCACGTTTCAATGTCCTTGTGCAAAGTACAAATCAAAAACGCTTTAGCTACACGAAGACGTCCATCACTGCTCAAGTGGAATAGTGTAATATGATACAAGTACTTCTCTTATTGGTGCCCACCGTGTTTGCTTACCTAATGAAGGGGTGTGTTTTAAAACAAAGAGAGATCAACATAAAACAATGACGCCATTCAAAGCAATGTAATTTATTTACAAATGACAAGTTATTGCCGGACATGCAACGGACACGGTACAACGTGAGGAGTGGGGTCCAAACATATCCATTACGTCATCGCATTACGGGACAGAGAGAGTGAGATTTTCACAGTTCAGCAGAGTTGCTGTTGGCAGGCATTCTCTGCATACACTTGTTCAGGTGTGCGAGCCAACCAGACGTTGTCGGGGTGATGAACTGATGACTTCCATCACACACAAATGCTTTCTCATCGTAGGACGTAGACTCTCTGACGAAAAAAAAAAAAATCAAATTGCACGATGCACAACGCACTTTGGACATGAACTTCATAACAATAAACAATGGATTATTATTATTATTATTATTATTATTATTATTATTATTATTATTACAGGTACCAAATTTTCGCAAAACACGTATTCGCTGAATACGATTTTTCAACACTTCAACTGAAAAAAGAAAATTTTATTTTTCAAGCCCTTTCAGATGGAAATATTGGTAAGTTTAAAATCGCGAAACAACGCGAGACTTTTGTCTTTAGCCCGAATGTATTCAAAATTAGTGTTCTTCAAGATGCACTTTTATTTTTTATATAAAATTTTGACATTCTAACTTAAAATTAAAGCTTGTTCCAACCACAGCATTACTAACGGAATTTGATGGCAACAAAAACATCGCATTGTCCACAAGTTATTGCTCAAGTTGGTTGAACTACGAAACGAGTACAAAGGCTACTGCTATATGAAGAAAGACACAGTTTTGAAGAAGTTGTCTTTAGACCAAAAGAAAAGAGTGTCACAAAAATATGAAATTCTTCAAAAAGACTGCAGATCGAACATGCGACCCAGCAAAACTTTTTTTAGGCACGCTCAAAATTATATTTGCCTAATGCTTATAGCATTTTTATGCATAATGTTGATGCTGAGAGAGCAGAAAAAAGTGTATTGTCTAGAGTTAGAAACACCTATTACGAAAAACTTTAATCTCTCACTTTTCAAACTTTCCTTCCATGTCAAAAACATACAATTTGAGAAAATAAGTGAATAAAAATAGCACTTTTTCAATTACACAGGTACAATCTGGCAAATCCCCATACGTTTATTTTGTCCTATAAAAGTATGACATATCTCTCCACATTTTCACTATCTGAATTAAATATTTTAAAATAGTAGTCCATTCATTTTGAAGAACTGTATAGTTTACATTAGCATACGCAATTTTAGCCCTTTATCTTAAGCAGTTTGAGTAAATGTTTCTTGAATTAGAACAATTAAAATTTGTTTTCAATACTCTTTTTTTCTGCTATTCCTGTATTAAAACAATGAACGATAATCCGTTTCTGTGGCCAGCTCACAACTCACCAACATTTGTTTATCACGCAGTGCTAATGTGCTCCAACCACGAGAAAGTCTCTGCCGGATGAGACGAAAGGGAGTAATGCTGTGAATGAATGTTGATGTCATAAGATGTCATAAGTCACACACGTGGGTACTCATATCTCTATTGGCTCGCTGTCACAGCACAAACAATAATATTGGTACACACATGTTTACGCTACCCTAGTTACAAAATTAGATCACTGTTAATCTCCTGGTCTTTTAATCTCTCCATACAGGAAATAACAAATGCAGGAGAGCGCATGGTTTTTAAACAGACGTTATAACGATAATATTATCTATCTACTTCGTTCCAATAATTGACGCAATAGTAAGCACATTCCTTTCACGGTTGATCTCCTGGTTGGAGAACAGTAAGGATATTTGTCTGTATTTGATAGCAATAGAGGAAAACAGTTATTTATGCAATGATCAGATAACGATAGCTATTGAGACAAGAGCGTATTAATAGCCATTATATGGGAGTTACATACAACTGTTTTTCTACGACCTGTAGTAAGGTTAGACAAACAATAATTCATTAAAAATTAAAATTAATGTTTATATTGACAATATGGAAGTATGAATATGGTTTTAGATCAGGGCTGGGCACATTACGTGATTCTGAGAAATGAGCGCTGTGTGCTTTAAAGAGCGGGTTTCGCGAGCGGTGTGACGTAAGCATACTGTACGTCATTCAGTGTCGGTGCAGTGGTGGACTCTGCAGTATGATGGCGAACTTTGAAGACGGAGATTCCGCTCATACACTAAAGCGTCCCGCTATTCCCAATGCTTTTAATGTATCATGGGGGGAGGAGTTCTTTTTCGTAGAGAGTAGTGGATTAGCAAAGTGTTTAATTTGGCATAAAACACTCTAACTGATTAAGAAGTTCAATATCCAACGACATTATTCTTTACAACATGCTACTGAATATGACAAATATGTTGATAATGAACGCCATAAATTAATACAACTTAAAGAAAATGTTTCTCAGGTACATTATATTAGAGTATCTATTTGATATTTACATTGCGTTATAGGTTATTATACATTTAGTAATATATAATTTTAAATTATACAAGTATTATGATATATTATATATCATGCACTGTAATATACTATACTATGATATATCATAATATTTGTATAATTTAAAATTATATATTACTAAATGTATTATAATAACTTATAATACACTATAAATATCGAATTGATACTCTAATATAATGTACCTGAGAAACATTTTCTTTAAGTTGGGTATTAATTTATGGTCATATCATATCATATATATCATATCATATCATATATCGCATCGCATTATTTTATATTATATTTTATACTATACTATATTATATTATGTTATATTATATTATATTATATTATATATTAACAGGATGACAATAATGCACTTAGTGAATCGGCTATGAGAATTAGCTACAAAAATTTGCCAAGAAAATGCAAAGGAATTGAAAACATTCAAAGAAGGTGAATTCATCAAGCGATGTTTAATTATACTGACAGATGAACTCTGTCCACAGCAAGTAGGGGAAGTGGAAGCCATATGACTCTCTCGTAGAACCGTGGTGAGGAGATTGCATTATGTGCGTATGGGTTATGTAAATAAGTCTAATGATTTGTGTGTGTGCATAGAGCGAAGTTTATTTCATTAAATTAATAAGTGTGTTATAAATTCTGTAATGTACAATGGATTGATGTAATATCCTTATAAACTAGCCTATTATGTACTGACAGACTGAATGACTAGAACAACCGTGGCTCTTGTTATATTAATGCAGGGAAGGTAGCTGTAATGTGAGTCCGCCACTGCGTGAGCGTTCTGCTCTGGCTTGGAATTGAAATGCCTTTCGGAGCGAGAGCAGCTTTGGCCGACTAGACTGAGCCGCTCTCATGCCCGGCCCTGTTTTAGATAGTGGGAAAAAAACAGTGGCGTTTGAGACAGTGAGAAACAAAAGAATGCAGATGAATCGTATTTGCAGTTCCTGTAGAATCAAAGAAATGTCATTTGTCTTCGTAACTACAGAAAAAAGGTCAATTTTATTTTGTTGTATTATTTTGTAAAGGCCAATAAAATTGTTGTAATTCTTTAATTCTTTCTATGTATCATAAAATGTGCCATCCATACACCTCACTGGCTCACTCCACCCCATGCACGCGTGTCTCCCGCTCAGCGATCGGTATTCCGCCTCTCTCTCTCTCTCTCTCTCTCTCTCTCTCTGCTCCTGTGAACCCAGGGCTGCCACGCGGCATCCCGGTGGTTGCCCACTTGGAATGTCTGCTCTATGCACGTTACATCTATTCTATTAGCCGTGGCGTTCTCGGGACCGTCGATTGACATACCGGCCGCGTACGAGAACAGCTGTTTGCGGAACAGCAAGGAAATAATTCGAGAGAGAGAGAGAGAGAGTGTTTGTGTGTGTGTGTGTGTGCGCGCGCGCGTACATATTATATTTATTCTCGCAATGAATGTCACTGCACAATTCACAAGCTCAAATCTTAAAAAAAGTGAAAAATAATAATAATAATAATAATAATAATAATAATAATAATAATAATAATAAAGGTATAGGCCTACTATAATATTTTCACGCATTTAATATTGTGTATAACCTTTCCATGAATAACAATGATAGCCGGTGTCTTCCTAGCAATTTTAGCATGCTACTTGTCCAAGATAACAGTAGTAGAATAGAAGACTTGCTTATCAGTTGAATGCATGTGCAACTAACTACATCGCACTACTTGGTCGCGCTCAGTTGTAACTTTTGTAAGCTGACAGCGAGTGTTTTAAGTTTGTGATATTCGGCAATGAATAAGCCGCTATATTCAAGCCTCACAGAAAGTTTCAAGTAAAATGACAGAATATACGGAACAGCGTGGTAACAGAGCAGCTGCTCGAGAGTTCACAGTTCCGGAATTCAATGTGGACTGCTCTTCACAAATAAATTGTGAGGCGAGGTCCAAAGAGTGGAAAATTTCCAAAACTTCATAAGTTACTTGTTAGTGAGTTGACTAAACGGTGTCTGTGTTTCGCATCAAATTAAAGTTTCAGAGAACGAAGAGTTACTATCAAAAGACGGCATCAGTTCTACACAATTTGAAATTGAGCATAGGCTTAGCTTGTCGTTTCGTGAAGAGGCATATCATAATGTAAAACGAATGTAAAATGATTCTAGAGTCGAGAATACAAATTTTCATAAATTCATAAATGGATCAACGAGGAAAACTGGAAATGCGGATAGAACATCAAAATGTAGAATTCTTTAAAAGTAAGATATAGGTAAGGCTACTTCAAATTACCAATATGTACGTTATTTCTCACGCTATTATAGAAACAATTAGGGTTTATTTAACAATATTGCATTCAATATAAATGCTGCAACAGTCATAATTAAAGCCCGGATTTCTAAGCACAAACAGTAAAATAAGCAAGCAAATAAGCACGAAAAATGGTGAAAATAAGCACCAAAATAAGCAAAACCGAATACACGGAAACAGTAAAATAAGCACGAAAAATGGTGAAAATAAGCAAAAACGAATACACGGAAAGAAGTGATAAATTATTTGTTTCGTAGAATGCTGATTGAGAGGTTTTTGTGGGTGCAATCACACACCTTATTTAACCAACGCGTGTTGCACAACTTGCACACTGCAGCTCGGAACTCGGGGATTCACCATCCATGCACATGACAGTCCAATAAGTGCGATAACTGATTGACTTGCCTATCGCAGAAGGTTAGCGGGGAATCTCAAGGTTCTCTCCTAATTGAAACTGTGCAGATTTTCACAATATCCTGGGTCATATCCTAGCATTGCTTTCTTACACATTCGACTGAAGTTAATTGTTTATTAGCGAATTAAAAACAGGGAATCAGTGATAAATGACGGTTAGGAGCTAAATATGCACTTTTAAAATTACAGTTTAGGATAAAATATGCTGTTTCAGTTAAAAATTGTAAAATAAGTAAGCAAAAAGTTTTTTCTGCGAAATAAGCATTTATAAGCACTCACAAACATAGTTAAAACTGCTTATCTAGGTGTGTCTTACGAAGTATAACCTTTCTGCTTACCTTTAAAAGTGTGGAAAAGAATATGCATTTTGCTTAGAAATCCGGGCTTTATTCATAATCTTCTGGTACAAGCAGCCACTCTTCAAAGCTGTAACGAACAGCTCTGAGTACACACAACCGCTACGTTTTGCATACTGAATTCCTTTAATAATAATAATAATAATAATAATAATAATAATAATAATAATAATAATAATAATAATAATAATCATAGTTTTGTTTACGAATCGACGTAGCTATGCTTAAAGCAATCTTTTTAAATAACCCCACAAACAGCAGGATTAAATTATACTATCTGGTGATCCTGCAGGCCAAATAACTGGAAACTGCTTACTAACAAACGAAAGCACTGCATAAAAAATATCTTACACGTTGAAAATATGTGTGTATCCAATGTCTACCCACTTCATTTGCGTGATTCGGGTTCCGCATATGCAGATAGATGGCAGGACTGTGACCCATTTTCAAGGAGACACCACTTTATATGTGTCTGATGATGTCACAATAGTGACGAAAACGTTCATACAAACTTTTTCACTATGATATTATACGATAAATCAACGATGGAAATACAACATGTGTTATGTTTTCTTTAACGGTGCTCGCAACTGCCGAGGTTATATAAGCGTCGCCGGTGTGCCGGAATTTTGTCCCGCAGAAGTTCTTTTACATGCCAGTAAATCTACTGACATGAGCCTGTCGCATTTAAGCACACTTAAATGCCATCGACCTGGCCCGGGATGGAACCCGCAACCTCGGGCATAGAAGGCCAGCGTTATATCAACTTCGCCAACCAGGCCAACGGAAATATAATAAAACATTTATTTGATATCAGTTAGACACTTATCTGAATACTCTCAAAATGAATTATAAATAAAGCAAAAGAGAAATGAGTAGAAACTCTATTCCGTAGAAAATGCAGAGGATGTGTTACCAAATATAAATCTGATAGTTGCGAAAATTCTTGCATAGATAGTAAATGAACTCTCTTAAGTTGTCACCGCCTTCAAAATTAAACGGACTAAACAGACGATCGTACAAAACACTACAATTCACTAATATACTAAACAGAAGCTTAAATAATAAATATAAAACTACACTTTCTCCATCAGACGCTTTTGCGGTCTCACGACGCGTCCTGAAAGGGTATCTGCAGGCTAGATCGAAACGTTGGTCCGTAGAAAAATCTGTAGGCAAAATAAAGGAAACTCGTAAGGTGGAGGTAATTAGTAATATTTCTTGGTTCCTTGGCGTGTCGTAAATATACGACGTGAGACCTCCAATTCAACTTCCTTTCCAAAGTACGTCATACTAGGGATTTTATCGCTCCTTAGATATCCACTGTCCGTCGACAAGCTTCAATACGCAATATTTGTGTCCAGAAGCATGAACGACCACTAGGTTGCCAAAGACGACACAACGACAAGACCACATACGGGAATTGCGTATGCTGTTAAGCTGTCTTAAGTGGAGTGTGATTCATCCAACTAAATATATCACCTAATTTGAAGACTTATTCAGCCAGACACAAGTCCCAAACGTATGTCAGGATCTCGTATTGTCAGATGTCGTACATACTACAAATTCCTCCTTTTTTTACATTCGAATGTAGAACGTCTTTCTGCTCACTAGGTATGGAAAGAAGGTATAACCTCTAGTTCTCGTCTCCTCCCAGTTCCCCTGGTATTCTCATCTTCCTCTTGATCTCCTTGTAATCCCCTTGTACTCGTATTTCCGTTGATCTCCTTATATTCTCCCCGTTCTCCTTGCATTTACTGTGTTTTCACCGCATACTCCTTCTCTCTCCTTGTTCTGGTTTTTCCCTTGTCCGCTTTGTATTCCACTTGTATTCGAATTTCCCTCGTCTTACAGCATTCTACTTTTCTCTCGTGCATTATCTTGCTGTCCTTGTATTCCATTGTACTCCTTGAATTCTCCTCCTTCCCCCTGTATTACCATTGTTATCCTTGTTCTCAGCGCTGTTCATCAACAATCTTTTTACCTGAAGATATGCAGAATAGTAAATCTCGCGATAGCATAAACATGTAGTTCTACGTAAATATATGCAGAATAGCAAAGCTTGTGATCGCATAAATATGTAGTTTTATGTAAAGATATGCAGCATAAGGCTATGCACCTTTCGACAGGTGATCGCATCCACAAGTAGTTTTACGTAAAGATAGGCAGCATAGTAAAGCTATGCACCTGTCAACAGGCGATTGCCTACACGAGTAGTTCTACGTAGAAATATGCAGCATAATAAAGCTATGCACCTGTCGACAGGTGCTCTCATCCAAAAGTAGTTTTACGTAAAGATAGGCAGCATAGTAAAGCTATGCACCTGTCAACAGGCGATTGCTCCACATGTAGTTCTACGTAAAAATAAGAAGCATAATAAAGCTATGCACCTGTCGACAGGTGATCGCATCCACAAGTAGTTTTACGTAAAGATAGGCAGCATAGTAAAGCTATGCACCTGTCAACATGTGATTGCCACCACAAGTAGTTCTACGTAAAAATAAGAAGCATAATAAAGCTATGCACCTGTCGACAGGTGATCGCATCCACAAGTAGTTTTACGTAAAGATAGGCAGCATAGTAAAGCTATGCACCTGTCAGCAGGTGATTGCCACCACAAGTAGTTATACGTAGAAATATGCAGCATAATAAAGCTATGCACCTGTCGACAGGTGATCGTATCCACAAGTAGTTTTACGTAAAGATAGGCAGCATAATAAAGCTATGCACCTGGCGATGTTTTTAATTCTAATGAAGATTGGAATATTACATTTATGTAGGCCTATATCATAGTTAAGGCGTTCATTCAGTTACATTTGAAGGGTTCAGAGCCATAGTGGGCCAAGCGCCATATATAAAAAACGGAGAAAACAATGGTTAAAATTAAGTGATTATCATAATTTAATTGAAAATATAGCTGATAATATAAAGTATGAACATTACAACTAAATGATATGTCAATCTTCATTAAACTATGATATTCACTTAACTTTAATCCTTGCTTTCTCCGTTTTTAATAAATGGCGCTTGGCCCACTATGGCTCTGAACACTTCATTTATTTTCCCCATAGTCCATGGATGATCGTAAAGCTTTCTTCAGCGCTCAACAAACCCTTGCATTTCGAGCAAACGGCCTGTTCGAGTCACTTCATTAGTCTTGATGACAGCATCAACATTGGAGAAGCGCTGATGAAATCGGATGGAACAAAATGAGACATAAAAGGGATGTGGTTAAACTAAATGTTGATATATTGTCGTACATTCTCGTGTCGAGATTGCGATGTAAGGCTTTGTGTTCTCATTCTGAGAAAAAATATCTGTATCATTCTGTCAGAATTTGCACAAGTCGTCCTTGGCGCTCTTGTGCTTGCCAATACAGCAGAGTTAAAATCCAGCGAAGGACGACAGTTTTCAAGGTCATTACAAGTTCTTAACGTGTAGAAAGAAAAGTAAGACAGAAGCAAGAGTCATTGATAAGACAAGTTGAAAGCCCCATTCATTGAAGACACCAGGAAAAATTTCTAGGAAATTCTTGTCTTCTAATCATCACCGCCGACTAACATACTATCGGAGGTAAATGAATTTTAATTTGTCTGTCCCTCACCTTGGAACATCACAAGATTCTCACCATCCGACACATGCAGGAATATCCAAGTGAAAATATCTGGAGGCATTAACAACCAATTAATCAACCAGAATTTGTGTGAACTGAAAAGCAAGTTCCGAGTTTCGATGCACCGGTCCACAGCAATGAAAGGATTGTCGTTCTCTCTCAGCAATGCAGTACAGAGACAAGAATATCTGACAAACTCCTTTTAAACCACCGCATGTCAGATACTGCGAGTGACAGGATAAACCTTTCCTGTCAGACAGTTACAATTTTTCTCTCTTGTACCTCGAACATACACGTTCATGTCAAAAATACCTATTATCATTTTATTAAAAACAATTATACTCAGGCCGTTGTAACCTTCCACCTGACAGCTTTGCGTAATGTTGGTAGCGAGAAATGCGATGCCGCCACGATAATCACTACACAACAGCTGACTTAACTCACGCGGAGTTTACTATTTTGTACCGTTAATTCGCATGGTAATTATTATGTAACTGTTCTTTAATACTATCCTCTCAGATCTAAGGGGTTTTTTCATGTCCACTGTATTATATTACCTGCAACAATGAAGGGATGCCCATATACTGTTCTCCAACAAGGAGATCAACCGTGAAAGGAATGTGCTTACTATTGCGTCATCTATTGGAACGAAGTAGATAAATAATATTATCGTTATAACGTCAGTTTAAAAACCATGCGCTCTCCTGCATATGTTATTTCCTGTATGAAGAGATTAAAAGACCAGGAGATTAACTGTGATCTAATTTTGTAACTAGGGTAGTATCAATATGTCTGTATCAATGTTATGGTTTGTGCTGTGAGAACTAGCCAATAGAGATAAGAGTACCCACGTGTGTGAACTTATGACAACATTCATTCACAGCATTACCCTCCTTCGTCTCATCCGGCGGAGACTTTCTCGTGGTTGGAGCACAGTAGGTATATATCGACAAATTCCTTCTCCTGCTCGAGTGTATCGCACCAATTTTGACGTCTCACTATTTACGAAAAAGACTGTGTCTACGAGAGTTTTCAGTTTTTTTCCGACATTTCACAGCAGCACTACAAATTTATTTATAATTTTATAAAACTAACACATAAATTAAGCACGTGGTATAACACCACGTAACACAGCAGCGCTCCGCGTAGCAGCTGATTGAAAATACTACGTTCTGATTAGTTCAGAAGGTTACCGCACAGCGTTCAACTTTTTCATTGGAAAGGTTACCAGCGCAAATAACTTTCAAGTGCAAGGTTACAACGATCTGGGTATAAATGTATACACGCAATTCAAACTAGGAGAGAATCTCAACTTTTCAGAAGAAGAAGAAGAAGAAGAAAAAACTGGACAACCATATAATAGGTTTTGCAACGTTAACATCTTCCTGTGCCAATTAAAGTTTCGTCCGTTTCTCCAACGTTCCATACCCTTCCAATCATCATCCTCCAGTCTTTTCTCCCGCATGCTTATGAAAATTCCATCCTTCCTTGTAATCCTCGATCCTCTCTTTTCTTCACCTTTTAATGAATGATAAAATAATGGGCTGAACCAGCAATGATAAAATAATGGGCTGAACCAGCAGCCTCATGTACGGAGAAAAAAATTGAAGATACGTAATTTTGTGTTTTTGGGGAGGGGGAGAGAAACATTAAATATAAATTTAGAAAAACGTGAAACACAGGAAACACCAATGAAAAATATACTGCATAAAGTGTTTCACATGTTTTCACTTAGGGAAGACAAAATAAGAACAGTACAAAGAAATTATATTTCATGTAACTGTAAATAATACAATAGTAAAAAAGTATGGATATTGGAAACGCCAGTTTGAACGCTTGGAAACTACAAGATCTGCTAAAAGGAGCAATGTAATACTATCTCCCTCCCCTAAAAAAATAAAACTGACACGTTACGGTGAACTGATGACAATAGTCCACACGATTATGATATTATTATTATTATTATTATTATTATTATTATTTATTCGGTTGAGAAGCTTTTGTCATCTAGTCTGCTGTAAAAAAATCTGAAAGTTAGAATTTATAAGACAGTTATATTACCGATTGCTCTGTATGGTTTGAGGAACAGAGATTAAGGGTGTTTGAGAATAGGGTTTTCAGGAAAATATTTGGGGTTAAGAGGGATGAAGTTACAGGGGAATGGAGAAAGTTACACAACGCAGAACTGCACGCATTGTATTCTTCACCGGCATAATTAGGAACATTAAATCCAGATGCCTGAGATGGGCAGGGCATGTAGCACGTATGGGCGAATCCAAAAATGCATATAATGTTAGTTGGGAGACCGGAGGGAAAAAGACCTTTGGGGCGGTCGAAACGTAGATGGGAGGATAATATTAAAATGGATTTGAGGGAGGTGTGATATGATGATAGTGATTGGATTAATCTTGCACAGGATAGGGACCGATGGCGGGCTTATGTGAGGGCGGCAATGAACCTCCGGGTTCCTTAAAAGCCACTTCTAAGTAAGTATTATATTATTATTATTATTATGCGAGGGCGGCAATGAACCTCCGGGTTCCTTAAAAGCCACTTCTAAGTAAGTATTATTATTATTATTATTATTATTAT
Organism: Periplaneta americana; assembly: GCF_040183065.1. Classification (NCBI taxonomy): domain Eukaryota; kingdom Metazoa; phylum Arthropoda; class Insecta; order Blattodea; family Blattidae; genus Periplaneta; species Periplaneta americana. The sequence continues at coordinate 50,546,066 of NC_091122.1, forward strand.
TATTATTATTATTACGCGAGGAAGGCAGCGTAGAATAGGAAGATAATGTTTAGAGTCGATAAGACGATATGATAACAAAAAGTCTGTGTACTAACGAAAAAGTAAATCACAACTGAAGAAATCGGGTAAAACCAATTTATTCATCAATTTTACACAAATTATTAGCGATTTAAACAAGTTATATGGGGGGGGGGGTCCAGAAGCGAAGAGGCATAAGTGCAGTTAGGTTACTTTTTAGAAAATGTGGTTGAAAATACTTAAGCGTTCGTAAATTCCGTGAAATTTTAGATGCTTTAGCTTGCCCTGGATGCACTTAACTCATATTCTTAGAAATGTCACTTGTACCCCTTTGCTTCTGACCCCCTCATATGTGATGGCAAAACATCCATTCAAACGTCTGATCAACTTTCAAAACGGTACGACATAGAGCATGTTGTGAAATTAAGTCTGTATTTTGACGTACGTCTGGTTTTATTTTAAAGAAATATTTACGCATAAAATGTTGAATCCAATTAAAACTGACATCTGTTCCTACGATGATTTCAAACGCTATATAAAATAGCCCGTCAACACAAAGTATATGTGGAGCGCCGTTCTCCAGAGGCAAGTATCAACAAGGCCACTGGGTCACTAGTGAAAATAAGCTAGCACGAAAGCAAACCCTTGACCAGCCTCAGCCTGCAGAAATTAACTTTCCCTTATTCAATTCAAAACAGTGATGTGTTATGACGATAAATTAATGTTCTGACAGTGACTAAAAAAAACCCAATGAAGGCAATCCCTTCAAAGCACAAATCTCCAGAGTGCGTCTCAAATACGTGTCTTTCTAAAACTGGCAACGCATATTACAAACTCTACTTCACAAATAACGCGCCCAAGTTAAATCTGCGTCCGGAAAGAATGAGAATCACCGTTCCCTCTTCTTCTCGCCTTTGCAACCTATGAGTAAATAAATATTAAGCTGATAAAGAGGTATTTGTTCGTTCCAGCGAGTTTTATGAGATAGTGGTGAATACACATGTATAGAATGGGCTAAAAGTGTTGTATCTGTATAAATACTGTGTTGTACGGATAAAGTGCAGTAAACATTAATTTTGATAGGCTATTTTATCCAATTTCAGATAGTCTTCACGTACAGCGGTTAGTCAATGCTGTACAGTTAATTATTGCAATGAGGAATGTTTCAACTAATACAGTAAAACCTCGATAAGACGCGCCCTCTTATTACGCTATCCTGTGTAATACGTTTTTGTCCGGCCCCTGCATATTTCATATAATATATAACATCTTTATCAAATACTCCGTTTGTTGCGATCAAGTCCCGTATAATACGCTATTTTTGTGGAATATTTTCGATGTAATTTTCAGCAATGTACTGTAACAGCAATGAAACATTTTGGCCAATGAACTCACTGGTGCCATTAACGTGAAAAGTATTGGTATTCGACCCTTTACCTTGCGCATTAAACCTTCATACTGTACAATACACCACCCTCTTGTTACGCTCTCTTATTCGATTCTCTACCTGCGCGCTTAACCCTTCAGTAGTCGCGTGGGGGTTGTTTTGACCCCAAAAGAAAATCGAAAAAATTAAGGCCCTTAATAACTTTTTTTGTAAATCACTTTACTCATAGTACTTATTAGTTTATAAGTGTGTATGCATGTCTACTCTTAAAAAAAAAAAAAAAAAAAACTCTAGTAAAATTACACAGAAAGTAACACAATTGCAAATCCTACAAAATGTTCATGCAGCTGGCTAAGGACTGAAAGGTCCGGGGTTCGATCCCAGGTGGTGACAGGATTTTTTCTCGTTGCCAAACTTTCAGAACGGCCCCGAGGTTCACTCAGCCTCCTATAAAATTGAGTACCCGGTCTTTCCCGGGGGTAAAAGGCGGTTAGAGCGTGGTGCCGACCACACCACCTCATTCTAGTGCCGAGGTCATGGAAAGCATGGGGCTCTACCTCCATGCCCAAGTGCCTTCATGGCATGTTACGGGGATACCTTTACCTTTTTTACAAAATGTTCATGGATATTAATCGAGTAAAACATGAATTTACATTACATAAATTATTAAGCTAGTACCGTCCAAATAAGGTAATCAAGACTAAATAAAATTCAAGATTAATAACCCCTGTGGAGGAATTCATTTTTCCTATCTTTTAGACACTCTACGCATACGTGTTTCATGTGGCTTTTATACATAATTTTCCTGGATGCGACTCAAAAATTTGCTTGTTTTATCGTCTCTGTTTTTCGGGAAAAACCACTACATCTTGCACGTCGGGGATTCTCCTCTATTTCTTTCGTCTGTGGGAGTGGTCGATTTTAGCAATTTTACTAGCACTAGCTTCAAGTTGTCTTGGAATGTGACTAGTCATTGCTTTCTTCCCTATTTATTGTTTGGCCAGTTCATAGCCAATTTCTCTAAAAAAAAATATACCCTAATATTTGTAGTGTGAGGGCTATTGTGAATACATATGGCTTAGGCACTGATGTAATTCATTACTTTTTCTATCTGAAAGAAACTCGGGTTACCTGAATTAGGCTTATTCAAAATAATGTATAAATTTAAAAAAAAATTAATTAGATACGGTATTGAAAAAACAAAAGACATAAAATAAACATATTCTCACCCCATAAGTATGCACTTGAAAGCTTCAGAAGTCTCTCAGATGAAAATCTTATCGCCAACAAAAAGTTACACTATTAGTCGCTTGGGGGGTCAGTCTGAACCAGTCCTAACTCACCCAAGATAACTGTTCAACAACAATGACAATGGCCGAAAGGTATCCTTGTTTTAGGAAAATATGGAAATAAAGAACAATATAGTCAATTTAATAATAAAAATACAGCTAAATTTAAATACCCATGGGTCAATTTGACCCCCACGCGACTATTTAAGGGTTAAAGTCTATATACAGTTACAATACCCACCTCCTTGCTAACCCTCTCTCTCAAACAACATTCCTCGGTCGGCCGTAATAAAATTCTGGAAATTTTTGCTGGCCAGTTTGTTGTTCTTTATTGTATTCAAGTGTCTGCGAGTGTGATTACAATGAGTGTTAAACAAAATGCGCTTTCTGTGTCAGAAAAATTGGAAGTATTACAAAAGTATGATGAAAACAGTACTCTTAATAAGAATACAACTCTGAATCATTAGGAATCCCATCATCGACATAAGGACGATAATAAAAAAAATTTCGACTCAATCACTGCAGCTGCGATGTCAGGAGGATGTAAGCGCAGGAAATTGAAGTGTGGTAAACGTGAGGGCTTGGAGAACACGCACACGGCAAACAACTATAAATTACTTTTTCGAAAGAATTACGTATAGTACATATTGTAAATGTCTTTGACGTACAGTACAGTAAATACATACTGGAGTAATACTGTTTTACCTTTCGTGAATCATGTATTTCAATAAAGAAAAATGCTAATAGGTACTCCATTTACGTCAAAATGAATCTACTCTCCTAATACGCGGTCCCGGTCAATACACGATTTACACGCGGTCCCTTTAACATCGACTTATTGGAGTTTTACTGTATTATTAATATTAATATTATGCACCGTATTTCTTACATACATTATATACATTACCTCACTCATTGCATAATCTCTTGTAACATAACCTCACTCACAGACGAAATTGTAGGTTGCATATTAACAACGCGCTCGTCTCTTGAATTCACGGGGCGCAAATTTAACTAGGGAGCGTAGTATATAATTTATACATTTCATATCAAATAAATCCCAAATTTCTACATGTTTCTGAAAACATGAGTTTCTTTTCTTAGCTTTTTTTCACGCTGTAATTATCAGATTTGGTCACAATAGACAAAATCCATCTCGCCACGTTACAAACAACGAATCTTTAATCAAATGGTAAATGTCTATTACACCGCGTGCTTTCGGGGAGCGAATTGTGACACTTCATAACAGACGCGCCGTAATCGATGCCTACAATTTTTCTCCAATTCAGTGGTTCTCTCTCCAAACGAACTCTGAATCAGAACATAATCTGAGTTAATTACCGCTCTATTCCGTAATTTCAAGCATTATTTTTAATTCCACCTGCAGCCCAAAAGAATCCACTTGGAAAGGTTTTCTCTCAAACAGCAACGCCATGACACTAAGACACATGGCATAAATGGCATTATATCCAGGGAGTTGGGTATTTACAATATTAATTCGCCTAACACTCTCTTTCTGAACGTTGTCACGAGCACTTATGCTAATAAAGCACAATGTTCACTCCAACACGAAATAATGGACGGCATTATTACCCGGGAGCTGTGTACTTACATACAACTTTAACTCGTTTCATTTTTTTTCCGTTCAAATAATAGCCTTGGGTGTTTAAGCATAATAATTTGGCCAACAGTGCGCTCCTTCCACAAGAACTGAAAAGAAAACTAAGAGGGAATTATAAAATCTACATAATTTGACTAATTTAATCGCTTTCAAATGCAATGAAACCAAACAGGCGTTACATATTTAAACTATGCCCAACTCTACCCGCATCAGAATACAGTACGTGATAGTTTCTTCTTCCTTTGCATATTCTTACATGACTAACAGCAGAGATTCTCAATGAGGTATTAACCGGTATCATAACTGGTGTACTTCAATATTATGCAACATGCATTACAACCGTATTACACAGATATTTTTACGACAGGAAACATTTGTATAAAATGCATGTTATTCTTCCTAAACATCTTTTGAGGAGACTTATATAATAAGACGAACAAAAATACTACAAATACCGAGATACTTACAATGAGTCAGCGCGCCTTTTAGTTTTGTGCTCCTATCCTAATCATTCAGCATCTGCAACTGCAACACTATCGGATATATTAGAAGTTTTCGCTTTTGCCGAATGTTGGTTCATTTATTCTCACAAGAGAGGACGAAAGGCCAAAAGAGTCGATATTTCTTTGATGATAACTTTACACGCAGTATTATTTGGACTCCTCCGACAGACAAGTGATGATGTAATACACTATCTACCAAAAAGTAATTATGCACTGTTTTTGCCCCTTTAGAACCTCGTGGTACCACCTCTTGTTGCTATAACAGCAGCCACCCTGTCAGGCATGCTCTCCACTAGTTTGGGTAGGATATCCACTAGAATGCGTCGCCATTCCTCTTGCAACATGGCACTCAGTTGGACAATGGAAGTTGGCCCCATGTTTCGGCGGCTACTATGCAGTGGTATGCAAACAATAATCTTCACTGGTTGGACTGGCCTGCACAGAGTCCTGATCTCAATCCCACTGAGCACCTTCGGGACGAATTGAACCGGCGATTGAGGTATCGGGAGATGCGGCCAACTTCCATTGTCCAACTGAATGCCATGTTGCAAGCAGTGTTGCCAACAGTTGTTCGTATAATCCCGCTAGATAGCTTTTGAAAACCCGCGATTTTCTAACAAATATCTCTAGATTTTAATGTATACTTATTATAGAATAATAATAATAATAATAATAATAATAATAATAATAATGGTAAAGATAGAGCATCCACCCGCCATGTAACGACATCCCCCCTCCAATGTAACGAATATTGCACACTTTTATCATTGCTAATGTGGCGCTATAAAGCAATTTCAAACACTTTTATCACAGACACAACATATTTAAATTCTTATTGCATTATATATGTTACCGTTAAAACCCAAAATCCAACAAAATCAGTTTACCAAACAAAAACCTAAACAAACCAAACCTAACCTGACATTGACTCTAGGTCATACGCAAACTCACTTTCTATCCATCTTTATTTGCTTAAACTAGTTTTTACTAGTTGAAACTGCTTTTGGCGGATTTCGGGTTTTAACGGTAACATATAGCCTATAATATGGAATTATCACTACACTGACACATCCATTATTTCACAAAACACATACTGAACGAATTAAATGTAATTATGAAGGCCGCTTTTGAAGCTAATATGAATTTCATTTCAGAAACTTTAAAAGATTAAAAACCGCTAGTATTCCCGCTACGCGGGATAATATAATTTTACCCGCGAGACGGTTATAAAAAAAAAGCTAGATTTAGCGGGAAAACCGCTGAATTGGCAACACTGGTTGCAAGAGGAATGGCGACGCATTCCAGTGGATATCCTACACAAACTAGTGGAGAGCATGCCTGACAGGGTGGCTGCTGTTATAGCAACAAGAGGTGGTACCACGAGGTTCTAGGGGGGCAAAAACAGTGCATAATTACTTTTTGGTAGATAGTGTATAAATTAGCAACTTTCGAAGGTGAAGCAATACCTTCAATGTCAATGCTGCAAATTTCTTCTTAAATTCCTCAAAAGCTAAGTACTGCAGTTTGTAACGCGTTAGTAGATAATGATAATGATGTTAATAATAAATAATAATTATATAAATAATAATAAAATTGCATTTCGATATTCATATGAAATTTTACAATCCTCTATCAAACGCACCGATTCTTTTCGCCTCTGACAAATTGTCTCTTTCACTTCATACGGAATTCAGGATCTTGCCGTCCGACAGGTAATATAAATGTATTGAATTGGCGACAGGCACGATCGCGTAATCACATATAATCAGAATATGATCCTATTCCACGTCGCTGGACCACCTTGGATGCGGCCATACGCGAGAGGAAAGCAATTAACTTGAAAAACGTGTACACGCCCATCAAATGAAGCGGCTGATGCAGTATCCGCAACTGCAGAACGTATACATAATGTATCGACCAATGTAGCAAAACAGACCTGAAACAGATGAACTCTGACAAGATTATACTGACATATTTATTTGCTTTCAAATTTTTATTGCAGGCTTCGTATATTATTTTTCACGATCCCGTACGCTTTTAACCTTCTCTTTGTAATCCGCATCGGGCGCGTCCTCTGGGTGACAAACGAGTGATACAGTGGGTGGGTCCGAATAGCAATAATAGAACCACAGACGACCAATGAATCCAGTTATTGGAAGTTTAAATACCGGTAAGCCACTCTCCATGAAAAATAAAAATGAAGGTCCTTCCTTGCCTCGGGGTAGAGTGAATACTAACGGAGAAAGTTCGTGAGATGCAATGTAGGTAATTCCTCAAGGGGAAGAAAACGCAAAAATTACAGTTCACTGCTCTCGAGTTGGGGAGGAGTGATTGACTAAGAGGTAGGATATACTGAATATCACGGAAGAGTAATTCCACAGTTTAGTATATACAGTTGCGAAGCTGGGATGATTTTTTGCATTTCTCGCGATAGTTACTAGCCGCTTGGGGCGCTGTGAGTACTAGGAACAATAGACTGTGTCACTGCCATCGTGATTTAAAATAGCCAGACCATGTGACTCGCTTAACCCGATCACGGAGGGTGCCTTTTCAACCATATAAATTAGTTGCAATGCACAAAGAGTAACATATATTTCTCTAAAATGCAGTGTAATTGCATTAATAAATTTAAAATAATTATTATGAGACACTTCAGACATAATTCACTAGCGAGTTAAGGTGTAATATTATTTTTGGTGTGAAAATTACGTTGTTCGTATGTGTAATACCGGACTTTATTTGGATTAAATATTGCGAAATTCGTGTACATTCATTTATGCACGATTCAATAATTTTCAGTTGCACCGCACGGATATTTTGATATGTTGAAATTATAGGTTATGTTTACTGTACCAATACTTCAATATTCGCATTTATACATTATAATTAAGCATAAAGTTACGTGTGATAACTTGTAAATGCAATTTGTCTCTATTTCAGTTGTATTTATTCGTTTCTTACGGTACTCCAATCTGAAGTCTGATTAATGTACTATGTTAGTAGGCTAAACTAGCGCAGAAGTAGTTCCTTTGTACTCATACTCCTTGCATATACGGATCTGTGACAGGTTAGGTTTGGTTAGCTTTGGCTTTTATTATGTCTTGCTTATACGATCACCTCCACCTCCACAAAAAATCTCTTACAAATTCAACGATTTTCACTTCCGAAATATTGAGATACGGTAACCTCACAGCTCACTAGAGCAACTATATTTTCAAAGTCTCCAATGCCCTGCCATTACATATATAGGCCTATGTTATGCCATATGGAAATTATATGTTATTATTTATATTCCTATATTCGCAATTATACATTATAATTAAGTATAATGTCATGTATGATACGCCGCACATTCAATTTGTCTGTATTTTAATACTACAATCGAGTACGTACTGAATTATTGTATTTATCTACTTCCTAAGAGACGAAGTAACATAATCGTACGTACACTAATTTCATAGGAGTGGTATGGTAAATTTTCTATCTACAATTAAGGAACGTAAATGTGCTAAATTAAAGTCACAATATAAATTATTTTTTATTGAACCTCAAAATAGCTTCCATTCTAAATTTAAAATGTTGATTCTCTTTACATTAAAATAACACAGTTTTGTAATTATTTCTGCAACAAATTATGCAATAAGAAGTAAACGGAACTTATGGACACATAACACAAAATATAACTTAGCAATGATACGCGATAAAGTTATAATATTTCACTGAGTTCCATACGATGAAAAAGAAAACCAGAACATACATTATCGTCTGCTCGGGAAAGGGTCTGTGCTGAGACGATAGTAGAGATCGTGGTGGTCAGCAACTATCTATGTATGCATATTTATTAAGTATTGAGCTTCGCAACTATATATACTAAACTGTGGTAATTCCATATTCATAGACATTCTTAGCGCTGGCTTCCGGTGGATGATCAGCGAACTAACGTTTTTCGTATTCATAAACCGGTGTTAGCGATATGATATGAATCTTGTACAAATAATCAGTCGATAGCCGGGGCTAGTTTAGCACCCTCGTATCGCGGACTAGCGAAATGTCTGCATAGCACCCGTAATGTTGGGGACCGATTGGATGCGTTACGGTGGTTTCAAGTGGACTATCTGTTCACCAGTCAATACTCTAGCATGCATAAACAGAGTACCTACTGAATACTCCGTTCGCCAGTCACTACCGTAGCATACGTAAACAGTGTACCTGCTGAATAATAATGCAGATGGTTATAGGTTCTCAGGCGCATATTTTTGCAACGGAATTTGGTGAGTGTTTTGAAGTGAATGACGGGAACATACAAACATACATGCGATATTATATACAGAGACATTGTAGCACAAAAAAGAAAGAATAATTCTATGATAATTCTTCTGCATATAACGAAAGGTACGTAAAAATATGTATTTGTAATACTATATAGCGTACCTATATTTACTTTTAGAGCTGTCCAGATTTGTTATTGTGCACCTTGTTATTCGCGTCCCAAGTCAATGTCCTCGTACTAGCTCACGTCCCCAGTCTATGTACCATGCTGCAGTCAACTTGTATAATCGGTCCCCAACATTACAAGCCTACTGATATCCATAACCAGCTTTTGCTAAATAATAAACTCCACAACCTTTTTAAACAATGTTATTTAAATAACTATAACTTAAAATAGACATAATTCACCTCAATAAAGTTGTTGTACACAGTTAGGGTACACAAAAATTCTTGTTGTATGCTTCAGAACTGGCTAAATATTAAATATGAATGCTTCTGATCCAGGTTCAAGGAGATTAATAGAAAAAAATTCGAGTTAAATATGAACTTAAAATGATAACATGAATTTAGATTAGAATGATAACATGAATTTAGATTAGCGTTTAGACAACAGAAAAGCTGGGTTCAACTTTACTGGCGGCCATTTTTAACCATTAATCTCGGTTCAACAGCTTTATACAACTGGCCCTAAGAAAACTAAGAGGGACCAACGAAAACAGGTGGCGTGGAGTACTTTCTCGCGATATTGTGCTTATCCATGATAATACCCGCCATCACACTGCTGCTGCAACCCGAAACTTGCTGAATCAATTTTAGGTCAGAGGTTTTGATCACCCACCCTACAGTCCGGACCTTGCTCCTAGCGATTTTCATCTTTTCACTAAGCTCAAAGAGTTTCTGGGCGGAAAACGTTTTGACACTGATGACGAGTTGGAGAATGCAGTAACTGGAAACAGCCGAGTACAAGAGGATTGATTCTAAAGTTCGTGGACAGATATAACAAATGTTTAAATGAAGGAGGTGATTATGTGGACAAGTAAAATAAGCTTTACTTATGTAAAGGAAATATTATTTTAACAAACATTTATTTTTAAACTTATTACAGCGAAACGGTTGTTACTTCCTGGATCACCCTCATATTTGGTTCCGCATACATATCTAAAAGAGATTACGCGTCAAATTTTGCCCATATCAAATTTATTGTAATAATTTTTTAACTCACTGTGCGTACTTTTAGTACAACTGACACTTAGCTGTTACGAAGAAAAGGTTGCCTGGTGTGGGAAGCGGGCGTGAGGGAGGGAGGGGGGGGGAGAGACACGATCGATCTTACGCTCGTAAAGCGAATTACGGAAAGCAAGATTTCGCAAAGCCCCAGGGGAAGCATTTACGTACCTAACACTAGTTTCAGAATTGCCTCGATATTCTTAACGACAAGGTACGAAGATCTCTCCTAAGTTAATCAATTAGGCAAGGATTTTTAGGTTCATTTTTGTGGAAAATATAAGAGTACATTACTATACAGATTTCTGTACTATGTGTGTACGAGCACGTGCCATGTGGGAGGGGGGGTCGCTGTATTTTCATAATAGATTATGATAATGGTTAGTTCAGAAAATTAATCTACAAAATGTGGAGAAGACAATTACTATGGCTCGGAAGTTGATGACCTCAAAATCACAGAAAAATGAAATTAAATTTTTGAAAATACAACATTAAAATAAAAAAAAATACCATGATTTTAATAGTAAAATACAAACAAAATAATAGTATAATTCCATCTGTGGCAAATATATTCTCTCACCAAACTCAGTCACTAACTGTCGCAAAAAACTTTCTCTGCTTTGCTTTTCTTTCGGCATTCTTACATTTCACTTGTGTGACACTATGCTGACTGCGGGGACTGCGGCTGCAGTATTTGTTCTGTTGCATTGAATGGGGAGAACCATGTAACGCAAGTGATCACGAGTCAAGGCAGATGCAAAAGAAAATTCTTGTGAAACGAAATCGAATTGCGGTAAGCAATCTGTTGTAGATTCTCGAACACAGACTATGAGTACAACGTAAAAAAATGCCCGTTCATAAGCAGAAAAGAGCAAAAATGCAACAAAAAGCACAACATTTCCTAAGAAATGACCAGTAGACAATAAAAGACTGAAAAATGCAAAATAAAAGTAGGCTATATTAGTTCGTGCTGAAGTGAAACTGTATTATATCCTGCAATGTCTGTACTGTCTCAGAATAAAGATAATATTTCATCAACTTCCGAGCCATAATAATTGCTTTCCCAAAAACACTAGTTGCACCAGATATGATCTTATTTGAAGACAAACTGAGAAACGAAGCCATAATTTTAAAAGCAAACAATTGAAGCCAATGGGATAAAATGATATAACCAAGACCTCTTTATTACAGATTCTTTGAGTCGAAGGGGCCACAAAAGATCACTACGGTGGAGCCCAGGAATTTTTAACACACTATTCACGAACTCCTTATCCATAAACAAATTACAGTAAAACCTTGGATTACGAGCATAATTCGTTTCGAAAACGTGCTCTTAATCCAAAACACTCAAAGCGACTTTCTCCATAAAAAAAAAACCAATGCAAACTCCAGATTAATTCGTTTCACAACCTTTTATTCATATAAAATACAGTAATTTAGGTAAAATTCAATACAATAGTGCAACACAAATTACTTTACTGTATTTTGTTTTCGAGTGTCTTTCACCCGTTTTACTGCTTATTAAACTTCTTGAACATTTAAAGAAAATACACCATGTCCCGGTTAGAGGGATCGATAAATAAATGCTCACCATTTAAAATCAGATGATATTGTTTTGATTTACATCTGACAAGATACAGAAAATGTCCAAGTTCATGCACCAATGGCTTAAAACAGTTGCATGCGCATGCGCACCAGCGTTTATCGTGGAAACAAGCCTGGCGCCATTCAGTAGAACATTCCGTCATTGGACCATTCTCCTTCATTGAAGCGACAATCAAAGGGAATGTGTATCTGGACATGTTGTAGAACTTTTGTTGTTTATTAACTCCCCCAGGATCAGTTTTTCGGCAACACAGGGCTCCACCCCATTACTATGGAGCAGTGCGTGCCTTCTTGAATGCAAACTTTCACAATAGAAGGAGAACCCTTACCTGGCCACCTAGGTTATCAGACTTGACGCCCATTTACCTTTTTCTGGAGCTTTATGACGAATGTTGTGTACCAACGTGGTACAGTTGACACTTTGGAAAAACTGAGACAACGCATTATAAATGCAGCTGAACTAATCACTCCACAAATGTTATGGAACTTGGCAGAAGGTTGAGTACCTTTTGGATGTCTTCAAGGTAGCTCGAGGCGCACACGAGTTGTACTGACCATTCTCCGAAACTCTGAGAGTTTTTACATCAAACTGTACAAAAAGTTATGTTATAGAACCATTATTTATACTTTAAATTAGCATTTATTTCTCGATTCGTCTAAGCGGGACACGATGTATTTTTACTATTATTAACGGAATTACTTCTGACTGCTTGAATCTTCTGATTTGACTAAGAACCTATCCAATGACACCTGCTTTTGCCTCGTTTTGAGAATTTTGCGGAAATGTGACATTGCGTTGTCGTTCAACATATTTATCGCACTGCTACAACCTTATCAGGGTGTTGAATCTGAACAAAATTTTGTACTGCTTCCCACATTTTACACGCCTCTTTAATCTCATTTGAAGCGAAGAATTCGTCCGCTCTTTTCTTCTCTTCCTCCTCAGACGAGATCCCCTCCATTGCGTCTTGCTGTTGGTCGCGAGCGAAGAAAGTTACGTACAAATCATGCTGCTTGTATTGCAAGACATCGTTCGTTTATCAAACAAAAATGTTCCTCATTGTTCGCTCGTTTTGCAAAATACCTGCAAACCAATTTAATAGTAATCCAAGGTTTTGCTGTACTTTGAATATTTAAATGTGACTCATTCATAACTCTTAGCACAGGTCAGGGTTTGTAAGTAATTTGAAAACTTAATTCAACATTTTAGACGCAAAGAGGCATGTAAATTATCATAGGTCGTCCTTACTGGAAGCCTGTAGCCATTAATGGCATCAATATGTTGTCCAGTTAGCATAACTAATACCTTGGTTATAACACAGTCTGTTACTTATTCCATAGTGCGCATGAAAGTGCCTCTTTTTTTTTTTTTAGATGGTTACTTAACGACGCTGTATCAACTACCAGTTTATTTACAATCGCTATAATTAACACAATAAAAATAATTCAGTCCCTTGTTTCAAGATAATGGTAATCGCAATTATATTTCTACTTCAGCATGCTTCTAAAAGTGTTTTTCCAACAAGAGTAAACAAGTTTCATGTTCAGGAATTGTGTGAATTGTTAACGAAGAGCCAGAGAAACGTATTACAGGCCTATCAGTTATTATGATTTATTTATGAGTAACGACAACCTAACTTCATGCTGAAGACGAATAATGGTTGTATCATGTAGAAATAATGCTCTTAGGAGATAGTCTACTAACGCAAAAATAGGCCTATATTAACACCCTGTGGAAAAGCGTGACTGGGCAGATCAAGGTTTGAGATGGACCATTTGTATGTGCTAAGTACGGTAAATCTACGATGTGACATTTGTACAGACCGATTATTTAGTCCTGACAGCTCGACGACGCGAAAGAGGGGAAGTAATAGGAGTAGTGGAGAGAGCTCCGGATTAGAGATAAGGGCAAGCGGTCTGTAAAGGAATGCAGTACATCTTAACTCTACTGGAAACATACAGCTCTACCTCACGCATGACATCCGATCGCTCTGCAGGCAAGCAACAGACTAACCCTAACACCTCTTGGCGTAACTAAATGGACTCGCCTGACCCAGGCGCACATTCCCAGCGACTGTCAGGACTAAATAATCGTACTGTATGTGCTAAGTACGGTAAACCAAAGATGACTTTAAAGTATGCACATGCGCACGCGCACCCGCACACACATCTCACATGTCCAGCCTACCTCAATCTTATTTTAATAGCTCATAATAGTAGATGATTTGTAAAGTTCATAGATCATATATATGGGCTATTCCATCTCAAATCGACCGAAATATAGAGAAAATTGACCTTGCAATTTTTAAATACAATGAAACTTTTTCTGTCCGTAGACAATTGTGATATAATGCTTTGTGCAAAGTTTGAGGCATCAGAACTTCATAGTGTTTAAGTTAATAATATTTAAATTTATCGTATTTTCATAAAATTAGCAACTTTAAACTGTTGTGGCTCCGAAACCCTTTCACCAATGATCAAAATTATGGTTTATTTTGATGCTGAGAAGTTAAAGTTTATATTGACATGTAAACTGTTTTTCTTACTTTTTATGGAAATGGAGAAATTTAGATTTTTCTTCATTAAGACGCCTTTGGCCAAGAAAAAATATTTTTAAAATATATGGTTAGATTCCGCATTGAGAGTACAAATAAACACATATTTTTTTACTGGTGGTACGTTGATAAGAAAGTATTGAAAATATCAAATAAAGAAAATAAATAGTACGCGCGTGAACTAACCAGCTGTGAGGCGGAAGATAGCCGAGGGAAGCAAGGCCAGGAGACATAAACACGTGATGTGTCGCTAGCAGTCATGCCTGTGCTAGCTTTATCACAGGTTTTCATAAACACAGGAGTAAAATGACGCCCAACGCTCGATTATCTTCAGGTCTCGGCCAGTGATTGCGGTACTGCGCCGTTCAAGTCTAGGCGTGTGAAAATAATTTATTTAATACCCTCGAATCTTACTGCCATACCACTAAGCAAACAATGCCGAATCCCTCTTAATAATGCAAGGTTTTTTCTCAATATTTTTTTTACATTTTTACAAATGGCCAAAAAGCCTAAAAGCAAGTAAAAGCAGATTATCTGTCTCTCTGTGTAAAATAAAAATAAGGATTACTTCTTAACATAACCTACCAAATGTCAGCTTCAAAATAAGCTCTCGTTCAATGTTCTGCAGTAGCCTAAATGGTTCCAGAGTTCTGAGCGCTGAAAGAGGCTTGTTTTTATAAAATACGCTAAATTTGTCACTCAATAATACGAAAACCGTTTGACTTTCGATAGTATATTTTTGAAAATGCACTCCCCTCAGCACCTTGCATAAGTAGGGAAAAAATTAGAGTATAAAAAATGCGAGGTTTTTTTTTTACTGATCGATTTCATATGGCGCACTCACGCATGCACACACACATAATATATAATAATAATAATAATAATAATTATTATTATTTAAATGTATAGGTACCTATCGGACAATTTATCCACACCTGTAACATTTTTCGCTCCCACATCAATTTGTGGTACACAGAAATCTGAAATTTTGTGAATAATATACTACATACAAACAACACTTTTTTCTATTTACAAATTTCACGTTTCAATCGATGTCGCATTTTTGTTGTTATGTAATTCAATATCGATAAAAATATATAGACGAACAATTAAAAATTAAATACAGTATATTAGTTTTTGTGGTATTTTTCATTTATGTATCTTTACTGCAAAATAAAAAAAAAAACACTATCTATGCATAATATAAGTACGTAAGTTTATATTCTGGTTAAGTTTGTTGGGCACTATAAAGAAGTATGAAATTAAAGAAACAGATGTGAACGAGATTTCCATACGCCTGTTACACAGACCTACATATCCTTTCATGTTATTCAAAGCATAATACTGTATTGCACATCTAATTCCTAACGAGAACAACCTTTCCTCTTCGACTTCGTTAACGACCTGGGATACCAGTCGCAGCACGTATCTTCCCAATGACTCAGACTAGTCAGTCACGTGACGTGCGGGACTGTGAACTTGAGAGACGTAAGTGAAATCATCTCGCAGAAACTGTTGAGTGTTGAATCAAAAGAAAAACATCGTGTTTCACACTAGGGCGAAAGTCTCACGGACTGGATCTTCTTTTCTCTCCCTCCAGCAAGACCACCTGCCTATAAAATGCCTGTTACTTGAATGATCCTACTTAGCTATAATCATAATAGCAACCTGGCCGATGCTTCCAGCTTTAACCTCACGCAATACAATCACAATACAATTGCTCGCTAGATAAGAGCTCGCCGTTAAAGGTTAATTGTAAATACGTAACACCAAATTATTCAGGTGATATAATTCAGTCCAAAACTAATGCAATTTAAGGCTTCGAAACGAACTTGTTTAACGAAATCTACCCATAACAGACTCCTAACATGTCTTTTCTTAATTCTATAACAAATTTAGGTGTATGTTATGTGTAACTCTGCTTTTCAAATCCTACAATATGTTGTGCTGAGTTTCATTTAAATATACCGGTACTGTACATACCCTTCCTAGGTTGTCATATTCCCTTATTAAAAAGTGATTACGCCCTACTAGTCTCTTAATAGTGTAGAACCCAAAATTGCATATATTTTCTTGCAATTCAGTTTGATTTACAAACACTTGTGTATGTACAGTACAAGATGTATAGTTTCATGCGGATAATATCGGTTTCTGTTAATTTCGAAATAAGAGTCTTAACGCAGAAAACATGCTCTGTTCACGAAAATTTTATTATACTATATTTGACCAAAATGGACCTGAAAACCATGAGTAGCTCGAAACCGTAGTTATATTAGCCTAGTGTTTTATCATTCTCGTAGGAAGCAAATCACATCTAGAATTATCAGATTTTGAAAATATGTGCTTGAATTTGCATATTTCTTCTAATAACAAAAAATGTTTCCAATATGAAGGTACGCCAAACTTACTTTGTCACTGAAAACAAAATTAGATCTTTGCTAAGAGGCGTCATTGATTCGTCCATCTCCGCCATATTGGAAAGGTTAAAGATACTGTAACATTATAGAACATCAAGTCGATGTGTCATTCTTCCAAGTGACACTATAATGAACCCACTAATTAAAAAATAACTGAATAAAGATAAAAATACAACCTCAATAAACATATTTCCCCCCATCATGTGAAGGCAATGGTTCCTAAAATTAAATCTAAACTTCGATAAACTAACCTTTTTATTTTATTGGGTTATTTTACGACGCTGTATCAACATCTCAGGTTATTTAGCGTCTGAATGAAATGAAGGTGATAATACTGGTGAAATGAGTCCAGGGTCCAGCACCGAAAGTTACCCAGCATTTGCTCGTATTGGGTTGAGGGAAAACTCCGGAAAATACCTCAACCAGATAAGTTGCCCCGACCGGGATTTGAACCTGGTACCCTTAAAACCGTAAGTACTATCGGTACTATCTATACTACCGGCATTTCAGAATTTAATTAATATGACGTGTAGAAATCTTCATGATACCAAAGTGTTTGATGACTACAAATGATTTACTGCAGGAACTTTCATTTGTAAAGGAGATGTAATATAAATCTTTGATAACCACCAATTAAAAAACGTCACCATTACGTTTACGACTTCCAAGTTTCTCAATATCATCCACAATACCAGAAGTATATTGTAGGCTACATTAATGAAAAATATTCATCTGATAAAAAAGGTGCAAAATGAGGTAAGCATAGAAACAACAGCAAATACAGAATCCGAAGGAATGGAACAATCTGACAACAGTTATTGTCGACACGACTAATATCTTAACAAGCCGAGTACTTTTATATATTTATGTAGGTCTACGTATCTTCTGATCTACAAATAGGTCCACTGAATGACACTGTAGCTTATGTACATCTGTTCAATGATTAATTATCTATATGAGAAATTATAGAGCTGATCCTTCGATCTCTCTATTGGACTCGTACTAATGAATTTATTGTAACATGTAAAAAAATGGCATTTCAGATCATAATTTGTTTTACCGAAGAAAAGAAAACGAAAGAGGATAAAATTAAATATTGCTTACTTTGCTATTATTAAATCAATATTGTACAACCTTCACCAATTTTATCAAGATGTCGCTCATTAATAGGGTCTGTTCCGTCTCCGTATCAAATTACATTAAAATTGATCTCTTTGCTCATTTTATGAATAACAACAGTTCTCTTTTGCTTTTGTTTATAACTACTACGCAATTGTTATTAAGTACCCATATGAATGTGTTCCATTCTCTGGTACCAGTAAATATGGACATGTCATCCACTTAAGGTACATATGCTTCTGCATTAGTCGGCCTAACACTAAGGTGCACTGTATTCATTCAACTAAGCAATATTAATTGTGGCAAAAATTTGCCGCTCAAAATTACATACAAGCTACATACACAGAAGAACATTGCAGTTTTATGCACAAGCTGAATGAGCAAAACGATACTAGGCCTATTTTACTTAAAAAAATGAAGTTAATGATTTTTAAAATATACTGAAGGCTAGCCTAATTCGATACTTGTATTATTAAGTGCGAAATCATTACCGGCAATTAAAAAAATTTGGGTGGTGATAATCACAACACCACGTTTATGAGAAAATAAACGTTGCGTATACTTAAGACGAGAAGAGTAGCTATTTGAGGAAGGTATGACCTGTATATTACAAAACTTTCATAAAGCCTATTTGTAATCATAATGATAATTTATACCATCATACAGGTAACATTACTTCTCATAAAGGAAGGCAAACTTCTGTAATTAAATTTATAAATTTTCGGTGACGATGGGTCCTCATTACTTCGAAGCAATAGGCTACTTCTGTATTTTCATATTGCACTTTTTTGGAACGTAAGGCACAAGCTTGGTCTATCATTGAAATTAAACAACGTAAAATACGTATGAGAAATCTTTCGACATAGGCTAGTACGAGTATTTTAAATGTCACATAAATTACTTGTCAAACATAATTTATAACTGAGAAAAAATTGTTACAAACAAAATTACTCATATTTCTCAGTTTCCCTTCAAATTCTTTAACTTATTTATTCTAACCCAATCTGTTGACACAATTCTTGAAACATAAGACAGAATTCTTGATATTGACAATTACTTTATATGAAAAGTTAACTTAATAACAGCCGTAAAAGCAAGTAACGACATTGAAGACCTAAGTAAATAAGTTATAACTCATGAACGTTCTGATTCTGTGATACTGTCAGGCTTAGGCCTACATTATATATACCGGAATATTTAATACATTATCATATAATTCACGTCAGTCATATTTTCATGTTTTTATCAAAGAACTTAATATTAGCCATTATTAAACCTTTAGAGGTAGCTAGATCTACACTGTAACACAGCCTAACGCCTGAGGTGAAAAATGTTTCACATTTTGGATACACGCCATATGAGAAATCAGATGAAGATACCAAATGTAGAGAATAATGTAAACAAATACCTGTACAAAAATTAGCAGTTGGCTGAAACACATGACGCAAAACGCACCCTTCCGTCGCATTGTACACACACACATCGGCCAGCTGTTTTACATAGCCAACTCAATAGCCTGACTGACAAATGTGAATTAAAATAATGGTATCTAGTGAGTTACGAAAATGAATCTGACACTAAGACTTGGTGCAATGTAAAGTCATTAATTAACATATTTCAGAATAAAAACGAAATCCTCTTTAATCTGCTGAGAAATCGTAAATCAAGTGTACCCTAACTGATCATTCCTCTGTAACAGCTTAGACTTATTTAGTAAGTAATCAAGCCACGCACAATATTTTGGCGGAATTCGTGTCCAAATAAATGCCAATACTCGAAATCTTCTTACTTTGGACAGTGACAGTTGCAACATTTAGTAGCCTATGGACAGTAGTCTGGTATCGCCCACTTTCCTATTCAATGCGAGAAAATAAACACTTATGTGAACTTGTGGCAATTTCTACCATAAGGTGCTAGAAGAGTATGTTATATTCACCTTTAAATAAATGTAAATATTAACCTGTACTGCAGGAAACGAGCTTGATGGGCATTCGTGAAGCCGTTGTCTCGATAAATCGGCCATTTTGATGAAGCACTTTGACTATTTCTGCATTACTTTTCGCCATACATTCGAGATATATTAAAAATTATGGCATGCAACGATAACCCAAGTAACATTTTAATTCAGAGAAAATACTTATAAGTCTTAAAAACTTACCAAAAATATCAACGACGTAGAGATAATGGAATGCACTAACACTTGTCCCACTCCGATATAACTTTCATCCACGAACGTTTGCGCAAACTGCGGGAGTTTCTCGCACTTGGAGAGATTTTGAGACACCGGAAAAGGAAGGTCAACCATTGCTGCTATGAACGTCACATGTTTTCATTATACATGAGGGTGGATATGTTATAACCTAATTCGTTTACTGCTGTATTATTTCAGAAATAATTGCTTGTGTTTGTTAATTGCAGGATGTCACAAAATAAATATATGCATCCTCGAAATATATATAAAAATCCCCCGAACTTTAAGGAGTTGGCTATTTTATACCCAGAATTTCGGAAATACGCAAAACAGGTAGATACCCTAATATTTGTGTTTAGAAATAAAAATGTAGTGTAGTGATATCTGTAGAATTAAATGCAGTACCTTATTTTGATTCTCAGTATAGAAGACCGTAACTTCAATTAATTGACTACTGATAAAGTGTAGTGACTAGTGAGGCTACACATTCTATCCTGCTATTGCTACTAAATTATTATTTTTCTTAGGATATTACAGGAAAGATGACAATTGATTTCAAGAACCAAGAAGCTCTTCGTTCTCTAACTACGACTTTGCTTCATAAAGATTTCGGACTACAGGTGGGCATACCTCCAAATCGGCTGGTGCCAACTTTGCCTTTACGTCTTAACTACTTGCTCTGGATAGAAGATTTGATCCAAACGGCAGCATGTTCCAAAGAACAAATAAAAGGAGTTGACATAGGTAAAACTTATCTATAATTCATCCAATATTTTATGCACCATTTAATTTGTTCGTATATATCAAGTATTGTTAGAAAATCCCGTAATTTGTCTGTCGAATAACATTACAAGCACGAACTACATTACTGAATAAGTCACACGTCAAGAATATTAATAGCCTATGAATTTTGAGTTAAACTACTCTAGCTTGAACAAGTAACTGTTATATGTTAGGCATAGTCATACTGTGTTAATATCAGTACTGATCTCTCTTCTATCGGTAGGCCTATTTCTTGTTTATAAAAAGGGAGACACAATTATTGTAACTTTTCAGTCATGAGCAACAGGTTTTCCTTGACACTTCAGTATTAGCTACCGTTTTCATATTACTATTCTTCTTTACCACTAAATTATTATGTCATTGTCTCTCAGTAACATTTATAATTCGAAATTAATATAAAACTAGGGTATATGTCTATTACATGTGAAAGAGTGGTGGCTGTGTTAACTTTTACAAGGGATTAAAATTAAGGGATACTCATTAGTTTTATAATAATACCATGAGTGATTATGGTATATCTTGACGTCACCATATTATTAAGAATTCACATCTTCACATAGCTGATATAAAATGTAAAATTTTAATTCTTGCACGATAAATAGGAAGAGTTTTCGGATTATTCTCTTAAATATGTACCGATATTATTATTATTATTATTATTATTATTATTATTATTATTATTATTATGCCTATTACTACTACTAGTAACAGTAGTAGTAACTACTATAATTTTCATTGTAGGCCTATTTTTTGTCACATTTTTAATAGGCACAGGTGCGTCATGTATATACCCACTTTTAGCAGCCAAAACAAAGAAGTGGAAAATGCTAGCAACAGAGTTGGATCTCGAAAGTGCAAATTTTGCAAGAAAGAACGTGGAGTCAAATTGTCTCCAAGATGACGTAACAGGTAAGTTAAGTATGAAATGTAGCTGAGTTTGGATAGAGACATGTTAATAATTTAATCTATACGATGCACGTAAGTAGGCCTATATTGATTCATAATTGTTGAAATACATTAAACCTACAATGGTTCCCGCTTAAGATATTTTGCAAAACTTCTAAACTTCTTATGAGGGAACACATTTAAAAATAACTACAAAGTGTAACGGAATTACAATATAATCATAATTGAAATTGAAGTACAGTAAAACTTTGGATTACGAGTAACTTGGTTTGCGAGTGTTTTGCAAAACGAGTGAACAATGAGGAAACATTTTTTGTTTGATAAACGTGTGATGTCTTGCAATACGAGCAGCATGATTTGTACATAACTTGCTTCGCTTGCAAGCAACAGCAAAAGGCAATGGAGGGGATCTCGTCTGGAGGAAAAGGAGAAAAGAGCAGACGAATTCCTCACTTCAAATGAGATTAAAAAGTGGGAAGCAGTACAAAATTTTGTTCAAATTCACCACCCTGATAAGGTTGTAGCAGTGTGTGCGATAAATCTGTTGAACTATAACGCATTATCACATTTCTGCAAAATCCTCAAAACGAGACAAAAGCAGGGCAGGTGTCATTGGATAGGTTCTTAGTCAAAGCAAAAGATTCGTCAGTCAAGCAGTCAGAAGTGATTCTGTTAGCGATAGTGAAAATATTTTCTTTAAATGTTCAAGAAGTTTACTAAGCAGTAAAACAGGGTAAAGACTCTGAAAAATAAAATATAGTAAAGTAATTTATGCTCGACCATGCCGAAATGTAGTAATTATACACCTGGTAGTAGCCCTTTAATGCACCTCAGTAAAGTACACCTATTCATTATAGTTCAGTTGTTCAGCCTATGAGAAATCACCATTGTACCATTATAAAACCGCAAGTATCGATTATTCCCGGATATGCAATCGAAAGACAATTAGTGAAACGTCACGGAGGCTGGAAATCCAATACTGTCGCAGAAGGTTATATTCTGTTACTATAATAATTAGCGTCAATTGTAAATAATATTCAAATAAATTAAATTTGTCATCTCGTTTTTCAATTCTAAATCAATTTCCAGGTTATATCAATATTAATGTTCATGTTATTCTCTAGATTATATCAAAGTCAATGACATTCGTCCCTCGGAAAAAATCAATACTTTCGCGTCTGCGCACATCTCACAATTTAGAAGGTCAGTTCCACTCTTCACTTAGATAACCATAACATAATAATTTCAAGTTAGAAATATGGTCGAGCATAAAAAGTCGTATGAAACTTGCCTATAATGGTAATTAAGACGCTCGTATGAAAATTATGAAACTCGCCTGTGCTCGTTTCATAGACAAACATACTCGCGTCTTAATTACTACCATTATAGGCTGTTGCATAATGTGCTATTGTGTTGCACTATTGTATTGAATTTTACCAAAATTATAGGCCTACTGTATTTTATATGAATAAAAGTTTGTGGAACGAATTAATCTGAGTCTGCTTTGTTTTTTATGGAGAAAGTCGCATTGATATGCGAGTGTTTTGGATTGAGAGCACTTTTCGAAACGAATTATGCTCGTAACCCAAGGTTTTACTGTATGTATTGATAATTTGGGGATACATGAAATGATAACTACCGGTATGCAATAACAGAACCATCTGTGGATATAAACTTTTTTGCCAACCCATTTTTTGTTTTATATTCATAACTATATTGTGTCCTGAATTGATTGATTGGACCAGTTGATGCTGTGAAGTCAGTATTTATCTTAAAACTATTTTTTCAGATTTTTTTTTTTTTTTAATCCTGGACCTACAGCAGAAATATTCGTTTCATGTTTTTGACGGAACCATTTTAGCAGCACTGTTTCGATTTTCTTGTATTTCGAAGTTTATAACTTCTTCCTGCTTTGTTCAGTGCTTTCACTTTACTGTAAAATGTTTAATTTTATGCATCTTTATTTTGTTTAAGGTTGAAACTGGTGAACCTAATTCCTTTGCTAAGTTGATGCGTGTTATATGTGGCTGACTTTTCATGAACTTAAGGTGAGATCAGAGACCCTATAATACCAGTGTTAAATTTAGTAAAACCCAGCACAGAGAAGACTCAGAAGGAAAAGATATAGTAACTTGAGACTGAACTTGTAACAGGAACATCACAATTTTATATTCTTGTATATCTGTCATTTTCTTTTGTTTGTAAGTTGGGACTGTCAGTGGACATGAACCCAAGAACATGTTTCAATTACTGTAACAATTTAGCAAAATTTGGGTGAGCTTCCGAACAGGGGCAGCTGCTTTTCCCCTAAGGTTAGAGCCCAGTTTAGGTGTGTGTATTAATCGAAAAAAATATCATATAAACATACGTCCTATTCTCAATACTTTCTAGTCCTTAATTTTCGATTAATACACACACACCTAAACTGGGCTCTAACCTTATGAGGAAATGCTGCTGCCCCTGTTCGGAAGCATGCCCCAAAATTTTAATGTACTGTAATAAGTATAATAATAATAATAATAATAATAAAGTACCAGCGTCTGCTGAATTAGGCCCGTAACACACTTGCAGAGTTTTCTCCAGTGAGAAATGTGTTGCGAGAAAGAGGCGAAGAGCCTTCCTCCACACACTTGGCGAGTTCTCGCTATCACAGATCACATCTCGCTATGATCATCTATGCACTGCCTTCATGCAGAAAGCAGTTTTCTGATTATAGTAATGACTCGTTGGGAGAAATATTATAGGTTATGTATTTATGTATATTGTCGTACTTAAATATATAACCTGTAAGTATATTGTCGTACTTTACAAATTACGTACGAACGCTATGTTGAATCTGAGTATTTAGGTGATGAGGAAATGGAGTTACATGAACATATTTTGTTAATGAAAAGAAAAAGTAGGCCTAAAATTAAAGCCAGAAATATCTGAAAATCGCATTGTATCTTACGAAAATAAGGGCGAGTTTTGGACACTAGTTTCGATTTGAATGATGATACGTTTAGGCGTTATTTCAGGTTCAATGGACCACAGTTTTTTGCCATTCATGATATGATAAAGGATCCTTTGCTATGTTGTGATTAAAATTATGTAAACTGTTATGACATATAGATACATTATTTCAAATGTTTAATTAATACTATTAAATCTCATCAAAATGAAATATAGCCCTATTTATTTTCAGATAATCTCCAGATTTCTTCTTTAAGTTTCGTGTTTTTATAGTTTTTATCCCGTGTATCATATAGATAGGCTTACTGGTGACATCTTACAAGTTCGATAAGTTTCTGACTGCAATTATCAGCCATCTTTCCTCATTTTCAAATAAAAACAATACAATTCATCGCCACCTGTGATATCTTTTTCTACATTCAATCGTCATAAAGAGTATAAATGTCAAACATCTTTGATAAATGTGTCAAGAAAATTCGCTCAGCTACCGATTCCAGGGAGAAACTTGCGCGAGGTTTTTGCCTCGAGCGAGAATCTCTTCCAGTGTGTGGACGTCCATTTGAATCCATGTTATCAATTTTTTAATTTTCTCGCAACACATTTCTCGCTGGAGAAAACTCTGCAAGTGTGTTACGGGCCTTAGTTCTGTGTTAGCGCGTCTGCTTCCAGACTAACTGGCCCGGGTTCGATTCCTGGCGGGGTCAAAGATTTCCGTGTACCAAATTTCTATCTGAGGACTATGAGAGGTGCCAGTGCATTACTTCTAATCACTAGATTGTGCACCAATATGCTTGGGTTAAATCCCACATCTCTTCGCAGTTAATATAAAAAGAAGACATATGTCACTGTTGATAGTAATTTGTCCATCAGACAGGGACGTTATGCCTGGCAGCTCCCTTGGTTCTATTTGACAGGAGTAGATTACATACCGACACTAAGTTTCCCCTTCTCGCTTCCTCATCATCATCAGCCTCCTCTACATTACACTTACACGAACACTTATACATACACTCACCCTAGTACACGATATAACTCTCCACACATACACATAATGCACAGCGTGGCCTGCTGAAGTGGTGTGCAACTTGAAAATGGGTCACAATCCTTCTATCTGCCCACAATATGCGGAAACTGAATCATATAAGTGAAGTGGGTAGGCATTGGACACATATGTACATATATATGCCGTATTTGCTCGCGTAATTTGCGCACTTTTTAATCTATTCTAGCTGTTTGAAAAATTGGGCTGCGTAAAATATGCGAATTTTTAAAATTAGACTTCTTGATATGGGTTTTATTCAAGTATATAGTAATTAAGAATACAGTTTTTTTCTCACCTAAGACTACTGGTAATCTTAATTATAAATAATAATTAAATTGGATATATGACAATCATAATGAATGCAAAGTACATAGCAGACGTAGCATTCTCAATAGGTAGGCCTAGTGTTTAATTGAGCACATTGTGAGAGTTTATAGGCCTACAGGTGGTTGATCGATGCATTCCTCATGTTGCAATTACAACTGCACGATACTTGTTAAACAGTAAAACTTGTCACAGTCACTACATCAAAGATCGAAGTGTGACAAACAAAATTTGCCAGCGATAATTGTAAATAATACTACTATTCCATACAGTACGACTGTGAAGAACCTTGGCATTTATATGGATTGTCACCTGGAATGGAATGAACAAGTGAATCACACTTCCAAAAAAATATTTTCCATTATTCACTCATTAAAGCGACTGAAGCACTTTCTTCCTGATAAATTAAAATTAATCCTTGTACAAACACTTGTGATGCCACACTTTGACTACTGCGATATTATATTAAGTAACCTAAATGCAAATTTGAGCAGCAGGCTACGTGTGCATAATGCGCGTGTCCGTTATATTTGCAATATTCGTAAGTATGATCATGTTTCCCCGTCTTTCCAAACTCCGTCTTGGCTAAGGCTAAGCAATCGACGAGCCCTGCATTCTCTTGTTCTCTTATTTCAAATTCTGCGCACCGCTACCCCAATCTATTTGGCTTCTCGTTTTCAAAATTTATCCACATATCATCAGCTAAGTACAAGATCTCATCATAACAATTTACTCATTATGCCCTACCACAAGACATCTTTATATTCTTCATCCTATACAGTTTCAGTTGCTAGAAATTGGAACTCGCTTCCGAGTGATGTAAGGGGTTGTTGGACAATAACTTCATTTAGGTCAAAATTACATAAATTCTTACTTAACAGATTAATTGCTGATTAATATTAGTTACTTATAATGAAACTAACATCTGTCCATTCTTATTATTATTATTATTATCATTAATTTCTCTAAATAGATTTACAAAACCTCTAATGGCAATTACATTAATATTCTCATTATAGAAATAGAAATATATATATATATATATATATATATATATATATATATATATATATATATATATATATTCTCCTAGTAAGCTTATATTAAATTAATTTTCATCATTTTACTAGCTATTTCAAACATTAAATTAATTATAATTCATTAAATTTAATTAGCTCATAAATTAAGTTACTACTATACCTTAATAGATTTATCTAAATTTAAATAAATATGTAGTGAAGAATATTGCTGGAGAACCTTTTAAGTGTAGTGTAAATATTTGTAATTTAAATTTATGTATTGTATTGATTAAGGCTGGTTGAGTGGAAGAGAAGGCCTTATGGCCTTAACTCTGCCAGCGAAAATAAAACATTATTATTATTATTATTATTATTATTATTATTATTATTATTATTATTATTATTATCCTTAGAGGTAATTTACAAGGACAAGCATCAGTGTTAAAGTAACGTTATTTAGGGTTTTTTGTGAAGCAGGCAGTTGAGTTGGGTACTGGTCAATGAACAATGCCGTGGAGTGCAAGTATTGGCAATGGAATTTAGGGAAGAAACATTCATACTACACTGAAAAAAACTGTACGTAAAATGTGTGTGGAAAATACATGGAGCAAAATTAAAGTTCAAAATAATCCTTTAAAATTTAGGGTGCGTAAAATATGCGGTGGCGCAAAGTACGCGAGCAATTACGATAATTAAGTACATATCTTTATCTCAGAAAATATTGTAGATATCTCTCCAAAAATTGACTGATCTTTATTATCTTACAGTTGTTGAGCTCTTATTTAGTAAATGTACTTTGTGAAAATAGTAATTTATAATTTTAAAGGTACATATGTTGTGAATTTTTACTTTCCAGAAAATGAGCAACAAAGTAAACATTAAAAAAACTTACATTTTTCAAAACACAGTAATACTAAACTTGTCATGAAAATTCATAACAAAACCAACCATTACAGTCTTTTCAACAGTGCTGTCAATTTGTGAAACAAACATTCAGCTACAAAACACGACAAATCTCAACATTTTTTACTAAATAGGAGTAGTTTCAAATATGTTTATATTTTTATGCAATGGCTGCAAAAGGGTATCTGTCGGATACAGGGGGGAGAGCCATTAATCCTTCCCATTGAAGGCTTTAAGGAACCAACCTGGACAAATACCCAATGTCCCATCCCTACCTTCCCGTGGTGCAGCTGTTAGTAAGCATAATTTTACAAGCTGAACTAAAGGGAGGGGTACTCATCCATTAGCACTGGTCAGCTTGATGAGTTAATGACTGAATTTGGTATAATTTTCCTCTATTCAATACCTAATTCCCTCTTTACCCTTTCCTATCCAGTCCTCTGACTGAACTCTTACTTTCTTTGACCCCGACGGCATTAGAGCATTCGAGGCCTCTGGGTTCATTTCCCTTTCCTTCCTCCTCTTTCTACTTTGCTGTTCCTAGTGCTGACACTAGGCACTAAAATCGTCCTCCAGTGCCTTAAGGAGGGAAAGCTGGTGATCAGCAAGATCTCCCAGCTAGGTCCAATGGACCCGTCGACCAACAGCAAGTGTGGTCCTCCAGACATTCTGGGGGTTGTGTGTGAATTAAGTAGCCACCAAAACGTTAAAATATGGTGTTCACTTAAATTGGCTACAACTTGCCATTTTCACTCCAATATAAAATGAGTACCATTAAGGTAAAATTTTTCTCAAAATCTGTGCTTCAGTGGCTGGCCATGATAATATCTTTGAAAAATATTGGAGTGCAAGAGGTCAAATGACTTTATTGTCAAACGCCTAGCATTAGAAAATAACAACAACAACAAATTTTTATGCAATAGTGCTGGGTGAGAAAAAAAAAGTAGTTTTACACATAAAAACTATTACGTAGGTAATTAAAAGAACTTACAATTAGAATTTTTCAGTAAAGTATATATCAAATTACGCAGAAAATCCCAATAATTATTTGGAACAAAAATCCAAATTTTGAATTTTTTTCTCAAAATTTGACCTCTGGTCTCACCTTAAGCCTAAGTTGCTTCTGTCAAGAATATTAAACGTGACATGATGACTGAACTGCTTGATTTTAAACTGTTATTGATTGGTAACATTGCCAACAGAAGTGAGTGTGTTAGATTGGTTGAATTGGCAATGAAATATTTTTACTACTTTCTTTGTTGTCTTCCTCTCTCTCTCTTACACTTCGTCGAATCTGTCTTTTCTGAATTCTGTTCGTTTTCTAGAGTAGCCTAAAATAATTTTTGAAGTTTCTTTACATCTTCCACAGTGAAAATAGTTGAGGAAGGTACCATCTTGAAGGGTGCCTTAGATGAAGATTGTGTGTATAGCTTCACAATGTGCAATCCGCCATTCTTCAGCAATGAAAAAGAGACAGATTCTTGTAACAAGTCTCGAACTGGCACACGAACACTTCCTCACAATGGGAAGACTGGTTCATTGACTGAAGTAGTAGTCAGTGGTGGAGAGGTTGCATTTATAAAACAAATGATCGAGGAAAGTGGATCGTTGAGAAACACTGTGAGGTAAGCAATTACAACCTTCTGCTTTAGCTTGATTCATACTGTGGTGAAAGGTTTATAATGTCATCATATTTAGGCCATAACACTTAAAAACTCCTTCATGACGATAATCACTGTACTATACTGTATGTTTTATTAGATTCCCGTACATTTCTCCGAATTAATCATGTTTCTGAAAAAACTATAATCCTATTTTCAAATTTTCGAAAACCAAACTTGCATTGTACTTGTTTGCTTACATTCAAACTCTTCATGCTTTAGAAATTTCCTTATCTGAGATTGATGAAAATTTCTTCAACTTAACACATGATAATATGATATGGGAAATATTTTTTTCAAACATCCCTCCTCCTTTTAAGGGAAGAGATATACCTGTAAAAATAAAAAAATGACATTTTTCTATTTATTTTCTTCTTTATACGTAGAATACACTTTTCTCTTTTTTATAATGAAAGAATTTCTTAGATATCTCTAATTAATAGTGCCATACATTTGCTCATGTCACTTTACCTGTCACATTTTCCACATTTCAATAGCCATCCATCATGGCTGTCTACGATTACAAAGTGTTTTATTCACTTAATTTATCCAAGAAGGTGCTGAAATTGTCCTCATTTTTCTACAATTTTTGACACGAGGTTAAAAAATTCTAGGCCGAAGTACTATTTTGCAGTTTACATCACATTACAGAAACTATTTCCTATTGGATATTGTTTTTCAGTTGATCTAGATTGTGTGAATTATTACTAAAACTCCAGAAATTAGGTATCTCCAGCAATATGTTCAGATGGATATCAGAATTCCATAGTCAACGATTCATTGCCACTAAATTCAATAACTCACTTTCTAGTTACAGACAAACATATCGAGGTCTACCTCAGGGCGCTGTCCTCAGCACAACTTTATTCAATATTTATATAAATGACTTACCCTCCCTGTTAGAGGAATCAAACATGAAAACAGCACTATTTGCAGATGATATAGTTTTGTGGACTTCCGGATCTTACAGACATAGAGACAAAATTCAAAATTCTGCTCTTAAAGCTCTAAATCAACTACATGAATGGAATACATCAAATTTGATGACACTCAATTTAAGCAAAAGTAACTACCAAATATTTTCACTTGGTAAAAAAGAAAGAGAATTCAATATCCAATACAATGGCCAGCACCTTCCTAGGACTTATGAATCCAAATATCTTGGAGTTATTTTCGATAGTAAGTTAACATGGAGCAACCATTTGAAATACATTTCTGAAAAAGCTCGTAAAAGATTCTCCCTTCTAAAAAGACTAGCAGGAAAGAAATGGGGATGCTCTAGGAATACTTTGAACACTACATACAAAATGTTTATACAGCCAGTGCTGACATACTGCGGAGAAATTTTAATTACTTCACCTTTCATAAACGAAATAGAATATGTTCAAAACCAAGCTCTCAGACTCATTACTGGTGGAATCAAAACAACTCCAATAGATTCTATGAGATTCCTCACTAATATTAACAGCATCAAAATGACAATAGAAGAAAAAGCACTGATTCAATATGAAAAACTTATTAGATTACCAGGAAACAATTGGCATTCATACAGGCCTCTCTGTAGATTGAAAACTCAAAAAAGTTTCATATCCATTGTTCAAGAATTAAAACAGAAAATCAATATCCCAAATTTAAAAGAAAACCTACAAATTAAACCAAACCCTTTAACTCTATTAAATATGGAATATAATCTAAATTTAACAGAAGAAATACTGAAATCAGAAGTAAACACTGAAATACTAAAACAGTTGTCTTTAGAGACAATTAATATTAGATACCCTCCACAAAACTGGCTTCATTTATACACTGACGGATCCTTGATCTCCAGAGAACAAGGTGCAGGTGTTACGTGCTGTCTCTTCTCACTTTATAGATCTCTTGGGTATGGAACAACAAGTTTTGATGGAGAAATCATTGCAATAAGTGAAAGTCTCAGGAATCTTCTATGCCACATCAGTAAATTTAAAAATGCAGTTATATTGTCAGACTCCAAAGCAGCTATTCTATCAATAGTCTCTAAACACACACCTTCATCTCAAACAGCAGAAATAACTAAAATGCTCTCTCAATATCACTCAATAAAAGAATTGTATTCCAATGGATACCATCCCATTGTGGAATCCTGGGAAACGAGAATGCGGATGCTTTAGCAAAGAAGGGCAGCACTGCTACTTACAGACCTGTTACTAAATCTACATATTACTCTGTGAAAAGATTTATTAAATCGACATACTTAGACTTCAACAAACAAAATTTGATAACTCAATCCCATGGGAAAAAATGGAACTCTCTGCATCAAAATCTACAGTTAATTCCCGATTTACCACGAAAATCGTCTGTAGCTGGATTTAGATTGGCAACAGGCCATGATTGTTTGGCCAAACACGTGCATAGAATTGGAATATATCAGTCCCCTAACTGTCCATTGTGCAACTCAAACCAAGAAATGGATTCGGAACACCTCAAAATCTGTGCTTCAGTGGCTCGTCATGATAATATCTTTGAAAAATATTGGAGTGCAAGAGGTCAAATGACTTTATTGTCAAATGCCTGGCATTAGAAAACGACAACAACAACATTTATCCAGGAAGGTGCTGAAATTGTCCTCATTTTTCTACAATTTTTGACACGAGGTTAAAAAATTCTAGGCCGAAGTAATATTTTGCAGTTTACATCACATTACAGAAACTATTTCCTATTGGATATTGTTTTTCAGTTGATCTAGATCGTGTGAATTTCGTACATTCTTTCATTCTGTGTCCCTCAGCAATAATAGTCACAGGGTGTAAGGTCAAGGGATTGTGGCTGCCACACATTATTGGCAAACACCCTTTCCCCAAATATATCATGAATTGTCCATAAAGAAATATTGACAGCATGCGGTGTTGGAGAATCCTATTAAAAGAAGCCGAAAATACACTCCCTTTCAGTCATTTTATTGAAAAAAAGTTGTAAAATCAGGGGGTTTCTATAGCACGTGATACTGAAGGTTTTTTGACGAAAAAAGTGGAAAAATTGTCTAATTTTCAGACTGAAAGTAGTTTTGAATGTAAAGAATTCGTATAGGATGTCATTTGATTTGAAAACATATTAGAAAATAGGTAAAAAATTGATCGGTATAGATAACCTAAAAGTGATTATTTAATATGTGAAATGAAGTGGTAGAACACTTGAAAATATAATGCGAAACGCATATTTTCACTTCACTCAGTATATGGAAGGCAAAAAGTCTAACCTAACCTAACATAACCTGTCAGGGAGTCATATATGCAAGACATACCAAAATCTAAACTAACCTGTCACAGATTTCTTCACCAGAGAACTTAGAAAAAATTCAAGTTGGAGTTTTTTTTTTATTTAATTAATCTGACAGGAATAAGGCCATAAAGCCTTCTCTTCCATCCTACCAGATAGCACATATAAATACAAAAAAGAAATACAAACACTGATAAAAATAACACAAATTAAATTAAAGCCCTATAGAGGGTCAACAGGGTCAAAAGAACACTATAGAGCTCTCATCGAGCTAATACAAGAAAAAAAGAAAGAAAAACAGAGATAGCAATGATGATAGTGATAACTGATAATAATAATAATAATAATAATAATAATAATAATAATAATAAATACATTACATATTAATTGTCAACTTTACAACAGTATAGTTACAATATTTATTATATGTCATGGGTTAAGCCGAAGTTGCGCAACCTGACAGGTATTTAACAAGCAATTCCATGAACTAGAATGTGATTTTTTAATTTAAATTTGAATTTTGATATTGTTCGACAGTCTCTGACATGGTCAGGGAGAGAATTCCAGAGGCGTGGAATAGATATGCTGAAAGATGATGAGTAGAATGATGTTCTATGCAGAGGAATAGAGAGAAGGTACATGTTCTGGGTTCGAGATATTGAAAGATAAACAAAACGAGATGCTAGGTAAGAGGGTGCGGAGGTATGAATGATTTTGAATAGTAATAAGAGGAAGTTGAAGAATCTTCTTTAAGTGGATTCCAAGACAACAATTCTAGTGATGGTGTTACATGATCGAATTTTCTAATATTACAAACGAAACGAACACAGATATTGTGAACACACTCTAGTCTACAACTTATCGATATTATTTGCGATTCTTCAGTCTGTTAATAGAAGTGTTAGCTTGATAAGATTGATCATTAAGAAACGTTTCACTGTGTTATATTTTACTTAGATTTCGTCAGTTAAATTTTAGGAAGGCAGAAACATTGTGCATCTGCCATTCCTAACAAAGTTTCATTGCTGTTCCATCCCACTATTGTTACAATAATATATTTTTTTGTCTATCTTCAGGGTCTATACTACAATGGTGGGGCATAAGTCTAGTCTGAAGTGTTTGAAGTCTGAATTAGAAAAGATTGGTGCTTCGAGTTTCACCCACACTGAATTTTGTCAAGGTCATACAACTCGGTGGGGACTTGCGTGGACCTTTCTGCCTGAAATTCGATTGGAAGCAGTACCAACAAACAGAAGAAAGGAGAAGCCACCAATGAAATATGTTGTGCCAGTGCCAGATGATCCTCTGTCTTACACAGTTGGTGCTGTCACATGTAATCTGAAAGCTTTGTTCTCACAACTTCAGGTACAGATTATTATTACTATTATTATTATTATTATTATTATTATTATAATAAAAACTTTAAAACCTAAGTGTTAAAATATGTTATAAAAGATATTAGTAGTTATTATTACATATACAGTGTGGGTGGGAAGTCACTGTCTGATTTTAAATGACTGTAGTTTTATAAAAAATAGATAGATTTACACAAAATAAGAAGTGGTCTGTTCCCAAGTACATGAGATTCACTATGACACACTAAAATTCCACATACGCGCCTGTGTTGTTAACCAGGCATTGCAAACGTCATGGTATGTCATCAACTGTCTTTTGAAGAAACTCCTGTGGAACATTTCCTAATACAGCATTGATACATTCCTCTAATTCCTCCAGAGTGTGTGGCCTTGTGCGATACGCTTCTTGTTTTGCTCAATCTCAGAAAAAGAAATCACATGGCATGAGGTCAGGACTTCTGGCAGGCCATTCATGTGGTCCCTGTCGACCCAACCAACGCCCAGGAAAGTGTTCATCAAGCCACACACGAACAACGATGGCGAAATGGGGTGGAACCCCGTCCTGTTGTCAACATTGTCATATCAGAAGACCACTGGCCGTTCACTGTTCATGCTATCTTGCATGAAGACAGGACCAATGACACAGTCCGAAGTCATTCCAAACCATACCGTTAACTTATTTGTATAATTTTGTTCTCAAATTTATTAAGATTATCTAGCTCTGGATTTATTATTATCAAAATGGAGCTGTATAATCCTGGCCCATAACTCACTGAGATTTAGTGCTGTGGTTGTGTAACATGTCAAATTTCTTCGGCGATTCTTCTTTATATATTTAACAATTTTTATGATAATATTTTAATAGTGTACATTTATATATTTGTTCAATTTGGAAAACATTAAAATCGGAATAAATCAAACTTTTTGGATAACCAATTGACTTTTTTAAACAAATTTTAATTATCCACTTCTGAAATAATATCAGTGGAGAATGTATAATTCTGTTGTTTCTTTCTATTCGATTATACCATATTATATACTTTAAATATGGCATACAGCTGTTTCGAAGTGGTTCTGCTTTATCATCAGCAGTTTTAATGTTGTCATCGTGATATTATAACTACTTTCATCAAAATTGTGTTATGTAACTAAAATTGAAAATTACTCTTCTTCTGGCAGTTCTAAGACATCCTATTTCGCGTTTCTCTTGAACTGTATATAAAAAACCATGTAATGGTAGACATGTAAGGGGCACTTGTTAGACATAACACCATTTTAACTAATAGTTTTAATGTCGTCTACTAATGGTGTCACCTTTAGATTTTGTCTTTAACATAATTCTGATTCTATCTCTTAGTGTCATTCCCGTTGTTAACCTCATGAATCTCATATCTGTTGATACCAACCTTCTTTCATCTTGCGCTCTTATGACCCATGTTTCACTACCATATAGGAGTGCTGATTCTGATACTGTATTATATTAGCTTTACTTCTCATCTTATTGATTTTCCAATATTTTAAAAGGGTGAAATACCTGCATCCAAAATATTTTATTATATTCACATTTTCTATAGAGTTGTTATTAATTACAGTTTTGTATTATTCTATATATTTTCCTTTTCTTCCCGTACTTTTTGTCTTTTTATGTGAAATTTCCATGTTACATATTGTATGTGTAGTATTTCACTTAATTTAGTTATATTTCTTTGCAATTATCTTCTGAATAGGCTAAGAATGTTACATGAAGTGTATACTTTTCTCTAATATTAATCCCTTTCAGTTGTAATTTTACATTTTTCAAGGAATTGTTTATATATTGTATATATCAGACAGTTTTGGTGACCTGTATCTCTGTCAAATTACGTTTCATGAAGATTATGAATTGATATGAGTTCTTTTTTTTTAGATCAAATATAAAGAATTAAAAAGAAAGGAGAATCTAATAGTGTTGGAGATATCAGCACATAAAAATACTTGGAGCCATCAACGTCGCAAACGACGGGAACGAAAAAATCTAGCACAGCAGACGCCAGAAAAAAATAAATTCGATGAAACGGTTATTGTCTCTACACAAGAAGGGTTGTGCACAGAGATAAAAAGTAATTCAGACCTTGTACCTACAGATTTAACAAAATCATCACATGATTTTGAATCGTGTAAAAGGAAGAATGATGGTCTAACCTCCAGTTATGAAAATAACAATAATAAAAGAGTAAAACCGGACGTTCGAGAAGTTTTACAAACAAATACAGGTCAGACATGCAGTGTTCATGTTTCGAGTGAAAACACTTCCAAATTAGGAAACGATTCTTTGAAGTTGGAGAAACCCAAGGATGCCAGTTGTCAAAAGGAAGATGAAAAAAATAACAATTCAGAGCTTTCTCTTGCTATACAAGGACCATCATACGTGGACATGCAAGCTGAAGAAACATTAATTTTGAAAACAATGGTTTCTGTACGAAGAGTAACCACTGAAATCCACATTGAAATGGCTTGGCTGGAAGGAAGTAGTGGGCGGGATGCTGTCCATCAGGTGCTGCAATATGTAAAAAATAATCTTAAGTGATTTATTACATAGTGCTATGTAAATACTTATATTTCATGGAATTAAAGTATATTTTTTTCTCGTTTGTAGAACAGCCTTATTTGTCTCTGAGATAAATCATTTATATACAGTAAAACTTCTTTTATACATTTCATACTTACGTGTTTTTCACACAATCTTTTTCTCCGAGATCCCGACAAAATTCCTATAAGGTTTATGCTAATTTATTTCAGATATACCCAGTGAGGGAAGTGGGGAAAAAACTAGAGGCGGTATGTTACCCCAAGATTTTCCCCTGCCATACCTCGATTTAAAAAATGCATACCCCCTCCCTTAAAATACACATTACATTATGTATACAATAAATTTATTGTTTTGTGTAGTCAGTAACGCGAATCTTTTTAGGCTTACGGAACGCATTAAATTTCTTAACAAAATAATTCCAAGTTACTTCAGTTATTTACAAGATTATTTTGCGATGTCCATTGAGACTTAACATTTAAAACAATGTTAAGGCTTCAAAGTGCTTTACTTAATTATTTATGAAAAGTGCAACAACAACAAGAATGACAGTTACTAAATTGGCAACAAGCTATACTTGAAATACTACCGTTGTAAGCATTCCAGAGGTTGACTTATCAAATAAACGTGTCTAAATATGTACACGTTGAATACATTTCTAGAAGGCTGTGGTTTAGATTTACGAAGTAAACAGATAGTACTCTTTGCTTTGAAGAAATGTATTAACAAATCACATTTTTTTCAATGACTGTATATTTTCTGGCCATAGAAATCAGTGGCAGTATTCCATAATGTCGCATACCATCTCACTTCCCTCACTGGATATACCTTTTTCGTTTATTTGTTTTTTTTGCACCTACACTATCGCAGGGCATGTAGCACGTATGGGCGAATCCAGAAATGCATATAGTGTGTTAGTTGGGAGGCTGGAGGAAAAAAGACCTTTGGGGAGGCATAGATGGCAGGATAATATTAAAATGGATTTGAGGGAGGTGGGATATGATGGTAGAGACTGGATTAATCTTGCTCAGGATAGGGACCGATGGTGGGCTTATGTGAGAGCGGCAGTGAACCTGCGGGTTCCTTAAAAGCCATTTGTAAGTAAGTATACCTCGATTTAAAAAAGACATACCCTCTCCCTTACAACATACACATACATGATGTATATAATAAATTGTTTTGTGCAATCAGTAATGCAAATCTTTGAAGCCTACGCAACATATTAAACAAAGCCAAAGATAAAAATGGAACATTTTAATAATAAAAAAAAACAAATTATTCCAGAAATTCCACGCAAAACTGCAGTAGCAAAATTCAGACTGCTTACGGAACACAATTATTTGACCAAACACTTGCATAAAATAGGAATTTACACGAATCCAAATTGTCCTCTATGCAACAAAGAAGAAGAAATGACTGCAGAACATCTACAAACCTGTGAAGTTCTACCTGTTTGATACACCACAGAGAAATATTGGAGAGCAAGAGCGCTAATGGCTTCATTGCCAAAGCCCAGCATTGGATAACAATAACAACATATTAAATTTCTTAATAAAATAATTTCAAGTTTCTTCAGTTATTTACTAGATTATTTTGGAGTGTCCACTGAGACTTATTATTTAAAATAATGTTAAAGCTTCAAAGTGCCTTACGTAATTATTAATAAAAAGTGCAACAACAAAAATGATTGCTAGGTTATGTGAGGGTGGCAATGAACCTCAGAGTTCTATAGAAGCTATTTATAAGTAAGGAAGTACTGCGTGTTCAGTTCAAAGTGTGTCATGGCTCGCTGTATGCTGTCATGTGGCTAGCCAATGAGCCTAGAGAATTCAATCTTCCTACACTTCCGCAGAGGCATATTACTTATGTGCCAGAGAAGTTGCCTAGCAAGTACGGCGTTCATTCTGAAGAGTACTTACTGATACGTACGGTAACACCTGTAGTGCCAGGAATGTGAACTGTTTGGAAACACGTACTGAGGTGAGTTTTTTTCTTACTGTCGGGATATGTGGAGAGGGTTAAGACGATTACTTACGTATTTGTTGACATTAACTTGGACGGTCAACATGAACACGGAGCATTTGATTTGTGTTATGGAATGTTGCCGTACGCAACCGATGATAAATACCCTGCGTACGACTTGCCCGCGCAAAAAACAGTTCGAAAGAGGTTATGGTAGCACACAGACTTTACAGACAGCCATCTGTTGCTACAACGTTCAAGTTATACCGTACACATTCTCAAGTTCAGATTGAACGCCTTGATTAATAGGCAACTTCATAGACATAAAAGCTGAAACTCGCTTCAAATCGCTGACTCACAACAGTGACGTCATGACACACTTTGAAATGAACACCCAGTATTATTTGAATCTGTATTAGTAATTTACTTTAACACAAGATAGTTGTTTATATAACAAATTTACCAAATCTTTAGTAATACAGTAGCGTGCAAATTAATCCGAACAATGTAATTACTTATGCAAAAAACACTCAAACGGGATAAAAAAAGGATCTAAGACATACCTCAGTAATCTATGTGGCCTCCCTTGTTCCTAATAACAGCTCTGAGACGATTTGGCATGGATTCCACTAATTTCCCACAAATATTCTTCATTTCTTCATCGCTAAACCATACACCAATGAGGGCAGAAATCATCTTCTCCTTTGTAGAACAATCCATTTTTTGCATTCTTCTTTTGCAAATTGACCACAAGTTCTCAATGGGGTTGATGTCGGGTGAGTTGCCTGACCAGGGGAGTACCTGAATATTCTTATTGTTGAAGAATTCTGTAGTTTTTCGAGACGTATGGCATGGTGCCAGGTCTTGTTGGAACACACCTCTGCCATCCAGAAATGATTTTTGCAGCTGGGGTACGATTCTGGTTTCCAATAAGTGAATATATTTGTCAGAATTCATCATTCCCTTGATAGGTATTAATGCTCCAGGCCCTTCATGTGTAAAACAACCCTAAAACATTACTTTAGGGGGGTATTTGGGTGCTTGTTGGAGATGAGCTGCTGTTACTTTTTCGGATCCTTTCCATACGTAAGAAACACGGTGGCTGTGGTCCTCGAAATGAGACTCATCGGAAAAAAGTACATTCTTCCAGTCATTCACTGTCCAGTGTTGATGTAATTTTGCCCACATTAAGCGTTTTTTGCACATAACAAGGGTTAGCAGTTGCTTCTTAATAGGCTTACGAGCCCTTCGTCCAGCTTCCAAAAGCCTACGCCGCACTGTTGTGACGTGAATATTCGCCCCAGTGGTAGCCATTAACTCACGGGTTAAGTCGACAGCAGTTAGTCTAGGGTTTAATTTACTTTTCCTGACAATTAAACGATCATCTGCAGGTGAAGTCTTCCTTTTCCGGCCACAGTTTCCTTTTTTCTGGGGTGTGATGGATCCAGTCTCCCTGTATCGTTATGATCGAATTAACAGTAGCCAAACCGATGTGACATTCTGCAGCAATTTGCCTCTGTGTCATAGAAGAATGCTCTGCTAATGTTATAATTTTAGACCGTTTTCGTGGAGTTGTATGCATTTGTGAAGACGACAGAATGTACACAGGATTGCAGTATTAAGTCTTCAACACAACTGAAATGCTTATAAGTACAAAACGACAGGCAAAATGTCACATATTATAAAAAAAAATAATAACGACAGACCAACAATGACAGAAAATGTAAAAATATGTCGTGTTCGGATTAATTTGCACGCTACTGTATGTACTTTTCGAGAGGAGTATGGGGAGTAGAATGTTGAGTGAGGAAAGGCTACAGGCCATAGTTGTTCATTTAGTAAGTATAACAAAGAAAAATGTTTAATGATAGAAAAGAAAGAATAACTCATACTTTTATTCATTAAGTATCTCAACTGTGGACAACATCTCTAACAAAATGAAACCATATTGGCATCAGTGTCTGCATAGTCTTCACATGGCATGGCTGTCATAACTCGCTATGCTTGTCTATGTATTCTTCCACCGCAATGCTAAAAGTGACTACAAGAAATGACCATGTAAGTGGACGATGCTGAGATTCATTCACCAACCTAACGTGAATCATCAGAGAAACACAACATGGTACTACGTGTTAAGAAAAATTAAATGATAATAAATGAAACAGCCAGCTTCTATCAGACAATGGTGCTAATAAAGGCTGAATTGCACACTACATGAACCATATGGACCATTCTTTATGATGTAACAATATTAACAAGTGCAACAACGAGTGACTAGTTTAACAAAACATATTAGTTACCATCTGAAAAGATTAACAGAAGACAGCAATATTATAACAACTCAATTAAAACTTTGCAATTCATAGCAACATCAAAGCATTTCTACATATTGTTTAAATTTCATTGACTCAATCAAAACTTCATTCACACTTTAAGCTTTTTGTTTTGTTAACTGCTCACTTCCCGCTATCACCAAATATAATAGATGAGAATAGCACCATTGTTCAGTGTGATGACTATGGCAACAAGCCATCTCGAGAACGAATCACTGAAGGCCCTATATGTGTCACCACAGAATAATCCCGAGACTTGACGTATCACAACTACAACCATGGATGAGATGTATCACATGCCCCACACACACAAATTATTCAAGACAGGAAAACATTTAAAACTCTTACTTAACCTCCTACGCATTAGTGCACTATGGGTTACCAGATACCCGTGTTTAGTTACAGAACACTTTTCAATGAAGATTAATAGTTTTTCTGCAGAAGTCTGCTTGAAATAAACATTTAGTTAACTGCTGGTCCTGATGACAGGATGGCCAGTTGTTTTAAAATCGTCCCTTAACATAGTATACATTTTCAGAACTGATCTATAAGGTCGAGGAGGCAATAATACTTCCAATATATTCTTGGTTTAGTTTATCATTAACATTTCCCCATATTTTACTTCGTGTAGTAGAGTCTGATCCTTCATTTTCAAAAGGTAAATAAGAAATATTCCAATCCTTGTAAGGACTCAACTTCTTCCTATATACTTTTTATAAACTGGTCACTGTTAATACATGTAAAAAAATTATTACATATATTGAAAGACAGTCATATTGTAATTGTGTCTATATGAATTGTAGATTTTAAGGTGAAATTGTCGTGATTTCTTTATGAAATGTCTAAAATACATTTAATTATCCGAGCATTCAAAACGTATATATTTGTAGTTTATTTGAACTGATTTTATGTAATACAAAATTTAAAGTACGGTAATAAGATATAACCTACTTCTTTTGTCCTTGAGAACAGTCTTAGGGTACGTACTCGTTGGAGCAACAATAAACGATAAAAGAAATGACCTAGCGATGCTTTCGTATTATCAAAGAATCAAGTGTTCATATCGGAGCAATGAGGACGCGGGAAGCGAACATTTTGATTTATCAGTAGAAGATATTCTATACATCCACTTAATGAAAGAAGAGATATAGGAAATATCAGCTGCCAGGTTCAAGGTTAATATAACTTAAATACGTACAAAATTGAACTCGATTCTCATCCCAAAGCTAGTATAAATTCATTGTGTTGTGATTGGTTCTTGTGACCACATAACGTATCTCGAATAAATACACAACTGATCAATTTGCCAATATTTTTCGTCGCTTTTATCGTTACTCCAATATGCACACCTCAATGACAATGCATGCTTCAATTCTCTCTGA
The DNA here is from genome assembly GCF_040183065.1 of Periplaneta americana. NCBI lineage: Eukaryota > Metazoa > Arthropoda > Insecta > Blattodea > Blattidae > Periplaneta > Periplaneta americana. Next base: position 50,588,707 of record NC_091122.1, read on the forward strand.
TATAGCATCGCTGCTTCTTTTATCGTTTATCGTCGCTTCAACGTGTACGTACCCTTAGAAGTATGAGGAAACTGACAGAAAATAGTATGCCAGTACAGAAAATATATATATTTTTAGAATGAGACTTGTAATGACTTCAATTATTACTGAAGTCATAATATAAATTAATATATGCAATTCTTTGTACTGTAATATTATAGTAAGTCGAACAAATAAATCTGTATTACTCCTTATAATAGTGGCATTATTATTATTATTATTATTATTATTATTATTATTATTATCATCATCATCATCATCATCGTTATTATTAAATACGGAAATGAATTAAGTTCATATTAAATTTTTAAAACTATTTTGCAAGATTTTACCCAGTGCCACAATTCAGATAATGGAATCCATCAATTCTTCTAGAAAAGCCTAGAAGGATTAATTTTTAAAACATACTATTTAGAGAGTTCCAATATTAGTGCAGAAGTACGAGTATTCTATCAAACCTGGTATCTGGTAACCAAAGCTCCCAAAAATTAAGGTTTCAGATATAACCTTAGTAACTCCAAAATCCATCTACAAATTCTGACGTAACATATGCTCATGAAATAAAGAAAAGTTCATACACTGTAAGCTTCATACAGTAGGTGTACTTATATACGCAGCACAAATCTTACAGAAGGAAGTAGTTTCTTTACATCTCATAAATTCATTCAATTGTTGCATAAATGATTTCGTAACAAATATGAAAATTATGTAATAATTGTACACTACCTTAGTATATTTTTATGCTCACTACCACACAGTTACGTTTCAGTTTGATTCGACACTTTAATAACCATGTTGGTGTTAATTTTATATACTACTATTACATTTGCACGACATCCAAAAATAGTCCGTAACTGAATAAATTAACAACTAAATATTCCAGCTGCAGACTTTACTATAATATAAAAGTATGATTACTAGAAAAATGAGAAGAAAATTACATCCATATGTAATTAAGAAGACAGTTCTAAACCTATTTTGTGCCTCGTGTTTAATACCATCTAGAATGTATTGGTTATTCATAAATATGTGCAGTTGATTTGGTTCACCCAAGCCATACAATTCATGCAAATCTCTAACAAGTTTTACTTAGCAAAGACTTGTAGTACTTCTTCATGTATACATAATGATGTCGACACATACACCTCTACAATATCTCACAGAGCAACTAGGAACTTTCATGCTACGTACTACAACCAATACAACTCTGCAGATACTCGAAACTTGTCGAACCATCCACCTGACTTGTAACATTTCTACATGGCACAAATACGCGTGATTAAGTGACAGGATGGGTAAAATGCAAATTTTGTATGTCATGTCCAATTATTAACGGTATCTTCTATGGACACAGCTTGCTCTATATTTAAAATGTGTGTGTGTGTGTTCATGTTTTGACTATTGATGGAATGTCGACTAAATGGATTCAGTACTGTACATTCTATTCAACAGAAAAATACAAGTCTACTGTACTTACAAAAATACTATACTGATGTCAAAACTTCAAACACTAAGAAATATTCAAAAGAACTATAAAACTAGATTTTTTAAATTGTAAATCTACAGCCTACTAAGAAAAAACGTTAATTAAATCAGGTCTCTAATTCTCTACTGAACAATCTAACACTTACTACACTACTTGTCATATTTTTATTATAATCATCAGTCAACATTCACTTTTTACGAACAATCAAAACAATGCTTTCCAACTTTTACAGTATCTGAAAACTGATTCGTCATATACAGAACAGGGTTTTCCGAACTGGAATATACGTGTGTGTATAATTTTGGACGATAGACGTTAACTACAATTTACATATCGAGAAAGTGCAATGATGTTTCCAGGTCAAATTACTCAATATGAAAGGATTATCTCATATTTAAACAATATAAAATCCTTTACGAAGAGATGTGTAAATTAAATTTTCTAAACAGAGGTTAGAAATAAATAACCACAGAATGCAGATTCTTACTTTAACAACAAAGTAAGTATGTACACATAACTGAAAACAAGTGAAAAAAAGGCATCTGTAATTACTACGCAATGTCAAAAGAAAAAAAAAAACTATGACGAATATAAGAATTTCGTGAGGAAACATTTTTCTCATGACTAACAATTATCAACACATCCAATGCTCTCTTTCTTCATTTTGTACAGTTCAAAAGTCATAATTTTATTGTTTTTTGTCCTCATATTTTGATTCTCGGTTAAAAAGAACGACAATGAGAAGAAAGGTACGTGATCGAGCATTAATAGTTTTTTTTTTGCACAGTACAGTTAAAGTCATGCAAATAGTTTCACTGGGAATGTTTGGAAAACCCTGCATTAAAGACACGAAGTATTATTCATACTTCAATTGTGTAGAAAAAAGTAAACATTTACGAACTATAACAAAAATATGAATTTAATACACCAAATGGACCGAAATGAACACTGCAATAATATCCGCGTAGTTCATTTAGGAAGAACAACGTTATTTCAATATTTATGCAATGAAACACCACCTCTTTGGCTTAGTATAAGACAAAATATTCAATGGAAACCAATAATTATTTGCTAACTTTGCATTGCCAATAAATGTAAATGACCTAGCAAAATTAATAAACGTGGTAATGAAACTGTACTAACAAGGATAGAATATCAACACATATTTGTATCAATATTATTATAATATTAACATAATATCATAATAATGTTACATTATTATATGTGTTGTATTTAGAAAATGTTATGAGAAATGTTAGGTTTTAGACAGTAATTGTATTAAAAAAAATACTGTACTTTACTAGGCCCTTGTTAATCTTTTTTTTAAATATATTATATATTTATATCAGCACCCTTTCTTGAAAATGTGGGGAGACAAAGGAAATTGAAACACACTGATACGTTCCACATATGAAAAGCACTTGTTTATAAAATATTGCCATGTGTTTGAGGAGACAATACGTATTATAATAGTGCCGTAACTTATACCATTGTCTTCAAAGCATCAAAAAATCTCCTCTTATTCCTTTTAACAATATTACTCGAGTCATTCGCATGTCAGGCTGTCTCTGTTTCTTTCAATGACATACAATTTATCACAAAGGCATTTTTATATCGTCAGAGTAAAGTATCACTCTCTCGTGCCTATTTTAGTCCAGGCTTACGCATGCGTTGTTTGACTACATCGAAAAAAAAACAAAAGCAATGGTTGACCCAAATCCAATAAGTTGAAAGGAATATAAAAGACTTAAAAATTAGACGCTGTATTACACAAGTAATAATACACCAAGTTGTTTTCCGTCAATCTAACAGTTCGACACATTATGTGATCCACTGCCAGCAAACTCACAGCGGAATTGAGGCAGCCTATAAAATAAAACCTCTTAAAAATGCAAGATGCTTATAATATTAATTTTCAGTTCTTTTGTGTTTTATATTTATATATATACATACAACAATATATTTCAACAAGATATTCCAGATATCTGACAGCCTGTTGGACCACTACAACTGTATGTGAACAGTGTCATGTTTCCATGCTTATTCAACTGGACTGCTCAGTCGCTTTCTCTGTCTCACTAATAGATGCTAACTCACAGTCAGTCTTTTCTTCTGATGAGACTGGTGATTCATCCTTTAACTGCCTCTTTTCTATTTCTGCTTTGAAGTTTTCAATGTCTTGTTGACTGAAACATGACGAAACAAAATTAAGGAGAGATGTCAGTGAAAATGGTAAAAAAAATT